>NC_079560.1:15717500-16018750 GCF_015846415.1 Triplophysa dalaica | reverse complement strand
TCAAACGTCATTGTTGACCACCAACACAGATTCCATAAACAACAAAAGGATGATTTTTGATCTTGACTGAGAACTTTCATCCTGCACAAGATGTTGAAGTTGTTTTTCATACTTGGGTGCCGTTCTAAGTGCAGATTGTGTCGGGCCTACGCCGTATCCTGTGGAGAGACGCATTCCCTACACTGTGGCCTGACGTCAAAAAAACATCTGAAAACTGAACGATAATTCAGTGAAAATCAAATTTGCAAAACTATGGAATGGATATCTTAATCCCTGAGAAACACCTCTATGGTTGGAAATCTGTGAAAAGCACAAAGAAGATGATTTCACCATTCATGAACAACAGCATTGGCAACACAAAATAAGAACGACTGTCCTTGTTTGATCAATTTGAACAACCATAAACGACACTAAACAGGCATTTTGAGTTTGTGATTTATCATATGGAAAATCACTTCTTGCCCTCCATCTGCACTTTGTGCATTGATTGTGCATATTGTGGTACAGTCTTAAAAAAAGATGCTTCAAAATCTGAAGAACCTTTCTGTTTCACAAAAGGTTCTTTTTAACGAAAGATGGTTCGTAAGATTATTAAAAAGTGAGAAAGAGATGGTTCATTAAAGAACCTTTGACTTAATGTTTTTTTTAAACCAAAAATGGTTCTTCCATGGCATTGCTGTGAAGGACCTTTTAAGCACTATTATTTTTAAGAGTGCAATTCCAGTCCAAATTGTGTGGATTTTTAATAGAAGCAACCCTCAAGAATGGCATAAAGTCCCCCAACAGCAATGTGAAAGACTGAGAGAATGCCAAGTTATTTCCATATTCATTTTTGAACTTATCCTAAAATACATGTAAAACATTATTATTGTGTTGTTTAAAAATGAAAATGAACTTGTTTTCTTTGCAGCATTCAAGATCAGCAAACATTGCATCTTTTTTGTTATTTTGACCAGTTTGTACCATTTCACAATGGTTAAAAACTCTCTCTTAAACTCCCTACACCTGATTCATTGGCCAAAAATAGAAAATACCAAATGAACAAAAAATGAAAGATGAATCTGACTGACAGCATGATCTTGCATGCTTCCTTCTTTTTTTATACACCATTTGTTCTGTGGTTTCAGAAGCTTTGGGTGAACTCAAGTGCTGGAAAGGCAGAGATCAGATTGATTTTTTTTATCAGACTTCAACCTTGAACTTAAAATCTCACATCTCTACTCGCCTCCCACAATAACAGTCGGAACTGTCATCAAACCGCTTTCTAACCGAGCCCACAGACTAGAAAAACACCTCCGTGTCAAACTCACAGAAAGCTCTCCAAACGGCTTGGACATTTTCTCAGTGGAAACTAACAGCTCGCAACCCTTTAACGCCTCTCTCTGCTGTGTGACTACACATATACTGTTTGTTGAACAGGATAAAAAACCTTGTTATGGATGAATGAAGACTAGTAACACTATATTCTCTCTTTAAAGCTGTGAGCTCATCTGTGGGAAGAGATCCGAGCTCTGAAAACTCAAACATCTGACCAGCCCTCCGTGCTCCAGGTGTCTGTGTTGTTGCCGTGGACTGAACTGTTACCAGGGGGACATCAGGCTGCCTAGGAGCGACAAACACAACATTAAGACACGTCACGGCAAGATAGCTCCTCATTACGGC
The DNA here is from genome assembly GCF_015846415.1 of Triplophysa dalaica. Classification (NCBI taxonomy): domain Eukaryota; kingdom Metazoa; phylum Chordata; class Actinopteri; order Cypriniformes; family Nemacheilidae; genus Triplophysa; species Triplophysa dalaica. The sequence continues at coordinate 16,017,088 of NC_079560.1, read as the reverse complement.
ACAGATGGTCCAAAAATCGCCATGGATGCTCATGGATTCTCCTGCTGCCTTCAAGATCTCCTGGGAAGTTTGGCTTATGCTAGGAAGTTGTAATTGCGATGATGTGCGTTTAAGTTATTTGACTCTTTAAGTAAAATACAATTTCATAATTTTTCTTTACTTTCACATAAACCAGCTATGACTTTGACAATTACTTTTAGCAATTAGCTTGATTTTTGTTGACGCATCTCCTTAACTAAATTGATTGAATTATCACGTGATCTTGATAAATAAGAAATAAATCATGGTTAAAATATGCAACACAAAGGCACATTGATACTGTGTGAGTTAGGTAAATGAGAGAGCAAGAGAATTGCTCAGAAATTTCTTGATCTTTCTTTAGTTGACCCGTCCTCATTTTTCTTTTCTGGTTTTGTGTCTGCAGAGCTTAAGGCTCCAGTGGTCTCGTGTCTCCCAGGGGTCCTACAAAACCCACAAGAGCAGCAATATACCTGTACTTTTATACACAGACACACAATCTATTTACTTGAATGGAGGAGAAAAGTGTGTGTGACAACAGTGCCCTCTGCAGACAAACAAATGCATAAAGATTACACTTACACTCACTCTCAGATTCTAAAAGCGTTTTTGTATCAAGTGTATAAAATTGATAAATAAATAAAGTACATGTAACCCTGGATGACAAAACCAATCCAATCTTTTTACACTATCTGAAAGCTGAATAAATACACTTTCCATTGATGTATGGTTTCTTAAGATATACAACTGCTTTAAAAATCATGGAGGTTCTCAATAGTTCCAGGAAGTTACTGGTTACGCATGGAGCTGCGACTAAACAGACCAACTGAGGTCAACTTCTAACTCATTTAAACCCGAAAGCCATTTCATGAATAAAAATGAAAGAAATTAAGCATTTAAAGAGAAAACATAACTTCCTGGAACTATCTGAAGACTCCATGAATCACGTTACACGGGCTCTCAATAGTTCCCGGAATTTACTAGTTACAGATGGAGCTGCGACTAAACAGACCAACTGAGGTCAACTTTTAACCCATTTAAACCCATGCTAAAAATTATCCTGAGCTACTTAAGACTGGTTTTGTGGTCCAGGGTCACAAATTATGCTTTTATGAAAATGCTAAAATGTTTCTATAAGGGTTTGTGTAGAGATTAGATAATATCACTGGGTCAGTATAAATACAAGGCAAGTCTACGATAAATCCCCTATTTCCCAGTGCAGTGAGAGAGAGATTATAATTTTCATAATGTTAAAAAAAATATTAAGTGACACAGCCTACTTCAATAAATAAAGAAATAAATAAGCAAATGTATTTGTTTTTTCTTTGTTTGTAATTGAACAGAAAAAAAAACAAATACAGAAATCAAAACAGAAAAGCAACATGTTTTCACATTTGCAATGCGATTGTGAAAAACATTCACGTGGGAAAGTATTTTATGATATATGTATATATTAGTGGTGGGCATAGATTATTTTTTTTAATCTAGATTAATCTAGATTAATCTAGATTAAAATGGCTCATTTAAATTCTGCCGAAGGCATTCAGAATATGTGTGCTACCCAAATAATGACTAAAAGTAAGTCTTTGAGAACGGGTTTCTCAAGCCAGGTGGCGTATTAGACCAGGGGCTCATCTCCTGTTTTCAAAATGCATCTCAAACTGCTTGAGAAAGCTGTTCTACTATGATAATTGGTGATGAAAATTAAGTTATGTTCAATAAGATGAACTTGCGTTTACTTCCGCATTAGCTAAGGGATGATTTGCGTTTAGGTGGTACTTGAGACTGGAAGAGCTGCTACAGTACATTTACATTTAGTCATTTAGCAGACGCTTTTATCCAAAGCGACTTACAAAGAGTGAGGGAGCAACAAGCGATATGTCATACAGGAGCCATAATACATTAGATCTCAATACAAAGTTACTGGTTTCAACTAAAGCTAGACCAGTACCTGTTGAGAGAAAGTGTTTTTTTTTAAACCAATTCCGCATTGCACAAGGTGCAAACAACCTTAGTCTTGTCTATGTTTCCATTGGGAAGCTTCTTAAAAATTAATATTCCCTGAAGCAAACCCGGCGGCTTCATAGCTGCATCCATGTTAGCACGTCACGTTTGATGCGGTAATTTCACAGTAACGTTATGTTGTGTTCAGACCAAACGCGAATGGCGCGTCAAGCGCGAGTGATTTATGTGTTAATGCAAAGAGGCAATAGACTTGCTGCGCGAATCGCGCGAATGAAGCCCTGGTTATGAGATGATGAGGCGGCTTCTGCTTCCGCGAATGACGCGAATCACGCGAGTTGAAAAATCTCGTTCTCGCCCCGTACAGTGCAGTTAAGCTGGTATACATCCGCGCTAAAATATCAAGGTGAAAGTCATCATAGCTTGCGTAGTATAGACCCAGCTCCCAACCCAACTTTGAGAATAGATTAACGGCGACAATTTTTTTATCGCGCGATAAGAGTCTCACTGCGTTAACGGCGTTGGCCCACCACTAGTATATATATATTTCCATTTCCATTATGACAATAAGCATTTATATGTTTACTCTGCTAATGTACAAACCACCATTATCTAGATTGATGTGGTCTTGTCTTCAGGGCTTTCAAAACATTGATCTGATAGTTGAAGCCTCCAACGTCAATGATTCAACCAAAGCCTTGAGTTTAGCGGACTGTTTGACTGACCGATGTGTCACAAAAAGAAAGAATAACATGTAAAAATGAATGCAAAATATTTCATTTTTATTTATTTCGAATTTAATTTGATGGAAAAAGTTAAAAAAAAGAACACAAATAATAAAAAGCTGAAACTGCAGGTGTACATGTATCATGAGAGCAGAAGTCAAGCTACACACGTTCCCAGAACACATCATAACCTTCACTCCTCCATCTCTCCACCCATCTGTTTCTCCATCAATCTGAAATGTCAGCGACATCAATCTTCAAGGAGAGAGTACTGATCTGTGTAACCCTGCGTGAACTTCAGGACCTGGGGTAATAAACATGCTGACAGCTGACAGCTCCTCAGTCTTTTTCCATCACCAAAAACATTGATGAGGATGCATATTACACAAAAACACAAACACACACACACACACACACAAACACACCAGCAGTCTCAGGAGCTGTCCAGCATGGTGGAAACAGTGTAGATTTGTGTCTTCAGCCTCTTCTTCGTCTCTCTGATCATTTGACAGAGGGCCAGAGGGTAGCAGCAATATACAGCGGTCCAGTCCTCACACACACTGCCCTAGAGACACACACAAACACACACAAAGGTACTGTAGAAACACTCTTATGTATTTTTAACTTGATATTGCAAGCCAAATAAGGGTTTGTAGATTTCTAATGGCTGGAAAGACTGATTTAACCACCCAATTTCAGTCAAAGAATCCAGTTATAGATTTTATTAGGGAATGCTCATCTAAGAGTCTATTTTGGGAGGAAATACACTGGACCTGTTTATTTATTCCCCCCCTTGAGTCATAATAATACATAGAGCTGAAATTTCTAGTCACTTTCTGAGTTTAAAGCTGGTGTTGGTTTCAAAAACAATTTTTCCTTTTCTGGAAACTGCTTTTATGCCAACACTACGCTAAAGTGTGTTATTATTTTAATAAATTTAAGCTGTTTCATAATGCAAAATTTAACGAAAATCCACCTCAGTGCCACGGCTGTAACTGGAAGTTTGCAAGATATTTATCTTTAAAGCAAACCCTTTTGTTTGTTGCAAAATCACACTTATCTGAAAAATGGCAGGTGAGCCTGCTGTGTTCATCATGCAAAACTACTGTAATGTTACAATTGGATCCTTACCCTGATTTTAAAGCGTTCTCTGATGCCCACTCTCATGGCAAACGTGGAGCCGGGCAACAGGGGCAAACACAAGCATTCTCCATACTGATGAGCGAGATTCAGGTCCAGACAGCAGGGCACAAACGCACCCATCAGAACTGCAAAGAGGACACATGCTCAAAAACATTTATTAAGAAACTTATAGAATGAGCTACATTGAACTTAGCACGGCTTCTATTGATTGACTGCAGAAGAGGATTCAATAGGAAACTGTTCTGTCTGATGAATATAGCTCTGGGTAGAAATGGAACATGTTATCTTCTCAGACAGTCTAGTTTTGCTAGACAATTTATTATAATTAAGGAGCAGTCTTAAAAGGGAGACAGGGAACAAACAAACCTAGTCAGGCATGGACAAGTCCCAGAAGATGTGAGGATATGCCTACTTCAATAATTTAGTGAATGGAAAAATCTGTGTCCAAAATAAGTGGCATGTCTGAAAACTCTGTAAATATAGTATGCAAGAAATACCCTAAAAGAAATTACTGTAAAGTTTCACACCAAACGCGAACAATCGCGTTAAACGCATATTATTACTCACAGGAAAAGTTTTTTCGGTCACACTTTATTTTTAGGTCCAATTTTCGATATTAATAAACCGTTAACTATGACTTTTGCCTCAGTAAACTACTAATTTGTTGCTTATTAATAGTTAGTAAGGTAGTTGTTAGATTTAGGTATTAGGTAGGATTAGGCAAGTATATCATGGTCATGTTGAATATGTGCTTTATAAGTGCTTATAAACAGCCAATATGCCAAAAATAGGCATCTAATAAGCAACTAGTTAATGCTGTGAATTGGTCCCTATAAAAAGGATTACCGTTTTTTTCGTTATTTCGCTTGAGTGACGCGAAATGACAAATATGTTCAACTTTCGCGAAAGACGATATTAAACTTTGTTCGCGGGAATAATCCTGCCGCGAGTTCGCGTCTGTACGCCTCTTTGAATTGACATTGTATGTAATTACACTCGTTTGTTGTGAACCCCTTGGTTACGTCCACGCGTCAACCAGTCAGCGTAAGAAAGATACCGCCCTTCAATACCGCTTCTCTCAACTGACGGTTCAGCTGTGTTTGTCTGGTTACTGCATTTCAGTGATTAATGTTATAGAAACAGTGGATATATCGCTGGATTTGGAGATTGTTTGAAACTGATAGAGGTGCCAGCGCTAAAAGATGCCGGACATGAACCGTATGCGGTTAGTCAAACTAAGTCATATCTGTCTGTTTTTTGCTGGCAATCCGCGTGTAGGCGCCTTATAAAAAAAAAACACGAATTTATAGTGAATCGATTCGATGATGTGTTATGTGGTCGTGCTGTAGTTCTGCCCACTGTACGCCTCCAGGAGCTCGTCTTTTTCCAAAAATAATCGTACAGCTGTATGTCTATAATGTGATCAAACTAAATACTGTTCAAAGACACGAAGTATGCAATACTACACTATAAATTCCCAAGATTAATATGAGATTGGCAGAAACTGTGTGCGTTGCCTCATCTTTAAAACTACAACAGACTGTAAATTCGGTTGCTCATTTTAAGTCAAAATGATACAGGCCTATAAAATGAATTCCTCATGGATGAATTGTGCCCTAAACAGACATGACACAAGTTTTTAGCAACAATGAATTTTGTGTTGTGAAACACAAAAGAAGATATTTTGAGAAATGTTTTTTTGTCCATACAATGGAAGTCAATTGGGTTTGGTTAGCAACATTCTTCAAAATACCTTCTTTTGTGTACAGCAGAAGAAAGAAACTCATACAGGTTTGCAAATGACATGACAATGAGTAAATTATGACAAAATTTTAATTTTGTGTGTACTATCGCTTTAAAGATCGGTAGTTTTTTCTAGATGCAGCAGGAATAGAAACAGTACCTCCCCCCCAAAAAAAATGTTATGCTTTGAAAATTCTGTCATGAATTACTCACTCTCTAATCGTCCCAAACCTGTATACATTTCATGGTTTGGTTGAACACAGAGAAAGATGTTTGGATGAATGCTTGTAACCAAACAGTTCAATCCATTCTTCAAAATGTCGTCTTTTGTGTTCAACGGAACAACATTTTTTTGTTATTTTCCAACTATGGTAGTCAATTCTGTCCAAGAACTGTTTGGTTATAAGCATTCTTCCAAATACCTTTCTCTGTGTTCATCAGAACAAAGACATTTATAAAGATTTTGGAGTGAGTAAAAAACTGAATTTTTATTTTTTGGTGAACTGTCCCTTCAACTCAACCTAAAGGAGTTTCTCTTACATGTGCTGGTGTCACCACAAACGTCAAAGAGTCCCGTAGACCAGTCTCCTCCAGTCTGAGTGATATTGGTCACCGTTGTTGTTGTCACGCCAAGACCAGGTTGAGTGAGAACAGGAAGTTCCATCTTTTCATATCCTATTACATTTAGTTTCTCGTCTCTTCCACCAGATGAGTCCATTTGGTGTTCTGAGAAAGACACATTAATAGTACTAAACGGCTGTTCTGACCTGACCTAAAAGTTTCGCTAGCTTTGTGAGAAAATTACATCCAACAATGAAACGCATTAAAATGAGGGTGAAAACTCACAAAGCAGTGAATGTCAAATTGGCTGACAACCCCAAGCAACGACAAGAGACTGCAGAAAAAAGCAAGGCTGAGTTTCCCATAGTGACAGTGGCGTATTCTTTCTGATAGCCAGTTGGCTGAAAAGCCCCGACAGAAAGCTGCTTTGAGCTGATAAGACCCCAGCCGTCTTAATACACACACAAACCCACAACACAGGAGACACAGACAGCAAGCGCGTTTAAACCTCTCAGGTCACACTAATATAAAAATAACACAAACAAAAGCTAATGCATCACACAAATCCCAGTTATGAAACACATAATCACGCATTATTCGGGCCACAGACCACACACAAAGATCAGGCCAAACCTCTCACTTACCAGCGATTCAGACTGTGTGACGCTACACAAACGCACCCCAAGAGCACAAATAAAGACTATGCAGAATAGCACGTTCTCTTGAGGTTAATGTTTCGCATCACTTCCTTCTGCTGCACACATTAAACTGGGTCACATCCACTGATGAAACATTGCATGGAGTTGTGTAGATGGGGTTTTGTTTGGCAGTCAAGTGCATGTTAATGTCTCTCTCAGCATGTGTGAATGGTCTCGCCTCCAACTGCATCCATCCGTGTCTTCATAAGACAGAGGTTTTTCAGCAGGTCCATTCAAAGAAAACTGTGCCGTTTGTGCTTGTGTGGTTCATTCATTATTATTATTATATAATGCAAAAAAGGAACCAAGGTGGCATTCAGAGGCAAATTTTATTAGCAATTAATTATTAAGTGTTCACAGAATTCATGAAATTTGACAAAAACCGATGTCCGACAAAAGTGCAGACATTGAATTGAATGCCAGACACAACGTTTGAAGGAACGGATGTCTTTACAGAAACTCTGTTGAAATACTATGAATTATGGGTGTAAAATAGAGAACAGGTGTACAAATGAAATTCCATCGGCAGGTATGAACGGTAAGAAATCCTTCAAAGCATCCATAGGGTATACATACAGTTTACATGTATGTATAAAAGAACAGCGATCATAAAAATAGCTTTGTTTTTGTTGTTTCCTTTACTCTGAAGAACCTGCATGATAGATATCTACATATAGTTTACAGAAAAAGAACACAAATTATCCTGTATAAATATACTGTAGTTATCACCGTGAGCATTTATTGACTGCGTATGATGAAGAAAATGCAATTTTAATCATCTCTTATTTAAAAAATCATCTTGCAGATTCTGCATGGGAAATTTAAATTTGTGAGCACAACAGTAAGAACTGTTGAGCAAAAAATGTAAAATAGCACGAATATTTCCAGTCCCATTAGCTTGAATGAGCATGAACTTAAAATGTACAGTCCCCCAGGCTTTTATTATGTAAAATGACTGTAACTGTGACACCGATTCAAACGCAGAGACAGCAATTGACTAGTCACATTGAGTCTAAACACCAGCTAGTGTTAGATTAACTTTCATCTCAGTTGATGCAAAACATGTTTTCTAGACAAGAGAAAAGTATCCACTTGTAAATAAAGTAACAATTGAAGTCCCAGATCTCACTGAACCAGATAGATTAAAGTGTCTCCGATATCCATTTTAAAGCCGTTGTCGCTCATATGAACTGTGCTTTTTTCCAGGCTGATGTGGAAGACCGAACTGTCCGAGATGGCAAGCTTTCCCTCTTCTTCTTTCCCCAGAACGGGGATTCGTCTGGGCCCGAGCACAGGGTCCTCAAAACGCATCAGTTTCACTTTGGATAAATCTGAAAGTTTTACAACCGTTATTCACAAACAATAACAACATTTATGTAACATGCACTGGCCACAGAAGTTTTCATATTTTGCCGTCAAATGCATAAAACTCACATTTTAAAGAGTGGCTTCAAACATAGGCCTAATATTGTTTTAGGGTTGCAGGGCTTTAAATTCCCTGTGAACCGGAAGTTGTGATCGTTTTTACTTCCGTATTCTGACACATTTCCAAATTAAAAGGAATTTCAAAAGAGAAAGTTGATAATCTTTTTACTATAAACGCTGCAATATTTCATGAAAAAATAGCCCTTTTTAATTTCACTGGGACTTTAATGGTTTCTTTACAACCTTCAATTCCAGCAATTTGTTCGAGCAAGACTGAAATGTCAGAAAGATTATAATCATACCCTTGATCCCTCGGTTAACTCGAGAAAGTCTGCGGATGATCGAGTCTTTTCTGTCTCCCTGTCGAATCTCCATCTTAGTGGAGAACAGACCGGTGGCTGGCTGCGGGTTCAACATTGACACGGATACTCCAGGCTGTTAGACAGACACAGAAGTCACGGCACATGATTATGGATTTATGAACGATACATCAAAAATGTGACAGTTCGAAAACTGTCACACAAAAAAGTATCATATGCTGCCATTGTGTATAGGACAGTCTATATAAGTTAATAGGAAAGTCAAACCCCAAAATTAAAAGTGTGTCACATGTCCAATTGTGACAAATGATAAATATTTCCAAGTTGCCATTTTGGGCTCAAATTACTTTATATGCAAAAGAGTGGCCATTTCATTCTTGACCACTTCTGCATTCACCAAATACGAAACAAAGAGTAAAAGTTACCTTTTTTTAACAATTATTTTCATCTAAATGCATGGCAACCATCCAAAAACCTTTTTAATTCTGAATGAATGCTGTACGCCTACACTGCTACATGATGAGATGCACAAAAAGAGCATTACAAATACACAGAGCGCTTCAAAAATGATCCTCGCTCTCCGTGCATGTGCAGTAGTGCAGATAAAAACAACAACAACAGAGAAACAATAGACGGTGGGAATGACAAGACCTCAACAGGACATCATCATTACCTCAGATCTAAAGACACAGAACGGTTTCCCAGGGCAACAGTCTTCCTTTACTTTGTCATCGGCTTCAGAGGCGAACACCACGTCTATCTGATCCAACTGTTGGATGGGGGAGAGAAGGACAGAGACGGGTCAAATGTTTAAGATATTCAGCACAGTTTGTTGCAAAAGAATAGTGTTTAATGTCTGCCAAGTGGCTTTTAGAAGGAAAAGGCATTTTTCAGTTGGACATAATGCACATAAATCGTATATAAAAACGTTTTGGGCTTTACAAATAGCGTGCTTCTACCTCAAGTGAATTGGTGAGATAAACAATGTTTTCAAGCAGGACGGCACGCTCATCAAACTCCAGTTCTAGATCAAGAACCCGCGGCCCATTTTTCTCCAGATTTTCCTGAAAACACACAGACACACAAACATGACTAGAGGGCTGTGTCCAACGAGGCGTTTCTGCTGGCGTACAGCATGTTTTTCCAATTGTTTCTTGTTTTTTTTTTAAATGATAGTAGCCGTTCTTTTCTAAATCTTCTTTTCATGCTCGTATTCATATAAGGGACTTTTAACTATTTGGGCGCGATTTGAATTGGTTGTATTGACAAGCAGTTAATCTCACGAAAAGGATACGATTACAATTTTGTATCTATTGACAGCCCTAATAGAAACACATTTGACATATTTAAAAGATAAATATTGTAGCTGCAACTTTTGATCATTCTATTAAAATAATAGGCCTTCAGAGTTTAAAAACTTGCAAACGGAGCTTAAAAAAATAAAGTGCCAGGTTGGAGCTAGTGTTTGACCATCCTCATAAAATACCATAAAGTATCATCTCCTACCTTTATCATAGCTACAAAGGGCATCGCTCTCTTCATGTACTTCTTCAGCTCTGGCATGGCTCCAAGCTCCATGGCGATGACTTTTTTGTCAGGAAGAGATCCATTGTTGCTCTGGAAATGACGATAGAAAAGAATAGCAGTCTGATTGACAGTTCATCTGCTCTGACATTCTGAGTATCACCACAGTGATGTACAATACGGAATAATGCAAATTCCTGCACTACATAATAAAAGTTACCATCGCCACATGTATTATTCACCTATAATCTCCTTTTCTAAAATATTGAATATTTAAAAAATGTGGAGACTGTTTTCATAAGTAATTTTTCAGACAATAGTGGACTTTGATTAAATGGAGGGTACCTTGTAATGTTTGCCCAGCAGAGAGAGGGCGCTGTGCTGCCAGGGTGGGTAGGTCTTCGCTATATAGATGTTACAGTGTGTGGGCTTGGCTGGAGGTTTGTTGTCTCCTTTCTGTGGTTGATAAAGGAATGAAAGATTTAACAAAATAGACTAAAATGGAAGACAATAGGGATGTAACGATTCGCTCACCTCGCGATGCGATTCATGATACTGATCTCACAATATGATTTATTCACGGTTCATTTTTACAAAATGAGTTGAGAAATTAGAACTTAACAACTTCCATCTTATTATTTCTTTGTAAAATAAAAATATGTTTTATATCAAATAAGAAAACTAAATTACAATTTTAAAATCAAATTTAAAATCCAAACAAACAAAAAATTATAATACAAAAGTGTCTTTAATATAAAGAAAAACTAAGACTAACACTATGCTGATTCAAGTGCTTTTCTGTAATTCAGAGAGGTGGAGCATGGCACAAACAATGTGTTTAAGCAAATTTTATACATTTCTTCATTTTATTGAAATAAAAGTAAAATGAGTTGCTAACACTGTACTTCTTATATTATATTTATATTAAATTATGTTTCATATTTGGACTGCACAGGAGAAAAACAAAAGAAACTGATTTTGCGCTGATTTTGTTAACGTAACTAATGCACAAACAATATAATTTCTATAAATTTAATATTTCAGCTAATAGTGTATCTCTGAACCTGTTTACGGTCACTAGCCGTATATTTTTGCTTCATGGTCTAAAACCCATCAACATGACAACTCCTTATTCAAAGCGACATGCATTATCACATGGCCATAGAAACAGAACTGAGAAAAGCCATTCACTGGCTGTGGTTGCGTAAGACTGAAGGACTGTGAGGGATAATGCACTGCTCTTATGTCGGAGACACAGCTACACTGATCCTACATGACAGCTCGCTCCTCATGTGTATTCTCTTTGGGTGGGATTGATTTTGCATGCTGGACCGTCAGGGTCTGGAGGTGAAAGACCTCAACCCTGAGGTGAAAAGCAAAAGTTGTCTTACACAACTCGTGTTTTAGGCTGAAATCTAAAATCTATATAATATATCTATATTGAGTAAATATTTGCTTTTAAGAACATATAGAATTAGGATACGCACAGCAAATATGTGCAAAAATTGTGATATATATAAAAATAAACAACCCCAGACCAAACGTGGTGATATTTCTAATAGGGATGCATGATACATTATTGGTCATATTCAAATTTAGGCCAATATATAGTTTACATTTACACATTTGGCAGACGCTTTTATCTAAAGCGACTTGCATTGCATATACTATACATTGTATCAGATCCCTGGGATCGAACCCTTGACCTTTTGCGTAGCTAGCATCACGCTCTAACCACTTAGCCACAGGAAAGCATTATAGACCATAAATAACAACTTATTTCCTCTGGTTAAACTTCCTCAGCTGCATGCTGCTCACAGTTAAAATACAGTACAGTACTGTCTTTCTGTCGTGATCGTTCACTTACTTTTATTATCCAAACATTGTTGATGTAGGTACAATATGCAGATACAATATTTTTGAAAGTGTAAATTATGCGAACATACCACAAACTACACATACATACACAAATTAAGTTTAAAAAACGCTGTGTTTTCCATATACAGTGCATGTTTGTATCTCCTCTTTGCCCCGCCTCTCTGAAACGCAGATTTTTTACAAAGCTCATCACTTTGAAAAGCGAGGTTTGCTATGATTGGCCAGTTAACCAGTGCGTAGTGATTGGTCGAATACTGCCAGCGTGTGAACACCTCTTACCATATTAGGAACATTAGGTTCCAAAGCAATTGTGCGGACAGGTACGCCCACCTTACTTGCGTATACATTTGGGCGGTCTTGGTCAACTCATACCACAAACTGATGTAGATTTGTTGGGGTGTGGTTACACGAGGCGTTTCAGGCAGGTCTGTGAGAGCATTCGCTTTTTTTTATCTTTTGTTCTGAGACTTTATTTTTGCAATTTGACGTGTATATTACATGCATGGGCAACTTATAACACACAGAGACACAGAAAGATACGTATTCGCACCATATGACTCCTTTACAGAATCATTAACTAGTCTAAAGTAACTTTAGTACACAATTTTTTGGAGAAAACTAATGGAACAAATGGTTACCTTTTTTTCTTAAGTCAATGTTTTCAGATAAAATCACTTTTTGCCATTTGTTTTAGTCCCAGAATTTTTTTTAATAATATTTAGATACTGTATATCGCCCAAAATTTTGGCTCACAATGAATGGAAAAAAAAAGAGTTATCAGTTATCGTTCTCGGCCAATGTGACATTTCGGTGCATCCCTAAATTCTACATTAAAAAAAAAATGAAGACAGACTGGCTTAAGCTGCCATGACATGTCACCTAGCTCACTTAAAACCCATCACTCGGTATCATCCACTTATAATCTAGCGATTGTGTCTGTTCCCCGAACCCACAAATACAAAAAACATTTGAAATCATCACAAACAAATCTTATCGATAATAAATTACATAATGACTTATCTACAAATTTGGGTTGTTTGACATCACATCTCTTCTGCGAAAGGAACTTATCGTTAGCGATATTATTACTGATCAAAATCTGGATGCACTCTGTTTTTGCCTTTTTACGTTGTGCATGAATCTCAAAATATGTCTTGCAATAATGCAGCAGTTATACATTAACGTGGCAGAATTGTATAAGCTATCAGATGATTCTCATTTCTCACATCGGTGGGTGTGTGTAAAGAATTCCTACCTTGTTTTTGGCTGGCTGCATGTAAGCTTTCAGGCGCAGACGGAGGTCATGAGCCGTATCCATCAGATACTGTGAGGATCGATTCAATACCTCGTCTACCGGACCGGCTGTGGGCCAGCTGGCCTTCGTTACAGAACTTCTCTAAATGTAGAAAAAAAACACACGATTCCCATTTTTCAGATTCTCAATCTTGTTTACAGACTCGAGTTGTATCCAGAAAATGAACCTTAAAAATGTTTTTACACAAAGGAAATGGATTTCAATGTTGTGGTAGATCCTCATTGGAAATTTGTGGAAGAGCGTTTCGGGGGTCTCACCTTCCCCAGCAGGGACCAGGTGTGTTCACACAGGTGGGGGCAGATGGGAGCCAGCAGGAGTGTTTGCTTCTCAATAAACTGGAACACGAGATCTCTGTGCATGCCCTCGATGGCCAGCTCTCTGTATTTATCCTTCTCTGCCTAAAAGGACACAAGAATTGTAAACAAACATGATTGTGAATTGATAATGAAGTCTCCAAACAAACTTCAATTGTGTTTTTAAATATAACAGGTGCAGCTGTAACTACAACTTATAACATTCACAAAGTTTATTCAGCCTAACAGATGCCGGCCACCTGCCAACGTTCAGGATTCCGACAGGCGCTTTTAAATAAAAGCTGGTGGATCTTACAGTCCATGTGTTACCTGAAACTCAAAGAATCCACTCTTCAATGCCTCCTTGTACATCATCCTCTCATAATGCTGCTCCGTTTTAACAATGCTGGAGTTCATTTCACTGCAGAAAAGACAGGTTTACGTTCCAAAATACAGAAAATTTACATTTTTGTAAGGTACAGTATGATAAGAACTTATTACATTGACTGACTATTCGAATAGCTATCATCTATTATATATCCATCTATTTTTTGTTAAGAAATCAAATGTCTACAAGAACAATGTTGAACCTTTAGTGGTATAAAACAGCCTTCATGGTTGTTTACTAACTCCAGTCTTACCTAATGAATACTCTGTCATTAAAGGTGTCAGGTGGTCCAGTCCTCAGGTTGTTCTGATTGGCTATCATCTCTTTCACCCACTCCACCCATGTATACAGCCGCAGGATTCCAGCATCCGCCATGGCCTCCACAAAGTTAGCATCCTCCACCGTGTCCCCTGCATCGGCCAGAGCCAAACGCATGCCTGAGATAACGGGACAGATGTGTTTTTAGACTCATAACAGCATCAGAAAATGCTTGAGTATTGTATGAGGAAAACAAATGATATTCAATATAAATATGACTTGTTTGTTTGAATATAAAAAAAGAATAATTGGCAAAACTCCATTTGTCCCGAAAATAAAACAGGTCTGACAAATTTTTCGAACAAAACATTACCTGAGCTGACAAAATACTATCATTTGACAAATCAAAAAGGAAAATGAAATGTTAAGTTAAATATGATCATTTTTTAAAGTCCACATGGCCAAATGTCTCCAATAATCTCATTCCATTGATGGTGTACTTACCATCTGCAGAAAACTTTGAGATAGCTTGACTCAAAGTGAGGAAGTTGCCAGTGGATTTGGACATCTGGTGGATGTAAACACAACTTTTAAGAATATAGCTGCAAGCAGCGATGCGGGCCCTCACACGACTGTGTCACTTCTACAAGGTAGCTCTCAGAACACAACGAACTATAAGTTTAAGTGCTCAAGTCAAGCTCCCTTAAAACTGTCTGTACACATTAGCTGTGGAAGGACTGACTGTAATTGTGAATTATATTTTTGTGTGTTATATTGACCGTTTGTGATGATATGTTGGAAATTATACTTGACAGACAGAGTAGGAATGAACAGAAAAGTCAGTTTTCGGACATGAAAATAAAGTAACATATACTCACCTTTTCAGAGTTTAGCAAAAGATGACCATTGGCCCGTACTGCTTGTGGCCATTTTCCACTATACAGCAAAAATCCCGAAATCAGCGAATAAAAGTGTTGAACTGCCAAATATAACTTAACTAGACTAACTACCATAATAATAGTTGTGAAATAGTCATATACAATGTATATAGAAAAAAGAATGTACAAATGATCAGAAAACATTTCAAGTCTGTGGATATTCAACTTATAAACTGAATACTCTTGATAAGCAGGTGTTTATGTGGTACCTGTCATTGGGCCACATGGCTACATGGTTGTACAGATAGTAGGAGAGGTGATTGGGCACCAGGTCTTTTCCTGACACTCTCACATCGACAGGGTACCAGAACTCAAACTCTCTCCTGAGCTTTTGTAGGTGATCCTTTGGGATGTCCGTCTTTGGAAAAGGGACTGTTTTGAAGAAGATGTAATCCCACACTTCCCTCGTCATCTGCTCGGGTCTACAGGGAGAAACAGTGTTTTTCTCTAGCATTTCTTCATTTGCTATATTTATCCAAGGAACAATATATATATCTGAACGTTTACGTGTTTATATACAGTTACCATTTACAATTACCATTTTAATTTAGTTTCATCTGATTAATGACTCTGATTATAATTTGGTTATTTTACACAACATGAATTTTGAATAATTTGCTTTTTTTTTTTTTTTTACAATTTGTTCATTCAAATTTTTATTAGGGCTGTTAAATGATTAAGTGCAAGTATCATTTCATCCATAACAATAGTGTGTGCTTGCATTATATATGTCTGTGTAATGTGCATATTTATTTTGTATGTATAACATCAAACACATACATGTATATAATTAAGAAAAATCTAAAATAAAAAACAATAAATGTTTTATATATATATATATATAAGATATATATATATATATATATATAAGATATATATATATATATATATATATAAGATATATATATATATATATAAGATATATATATATATATATATATAAGATATATATATATATATATAAGATATGATTGCAAATATTTCCTAAATATTTAAATGTATGTGTACACAGACTAATATTATGTAAACACACACTTTTATTCTGGATGCAATTAATCACGATCAATCGCTTACCAGCTCTAACTTATATTTTTTTATTTCTTTGTTTATTTTTGTATTTAATAAAAGCTACTCATTTAACTTCACGTCACAGCTTTAAACATTTTTATGTTAAGCAAGATACATTTTCATGTATTTAAGCTTTTCAAAGAAAAAAAACTTCACCATCACCTGAGTTTTCATTCTGTATACTTATTTCTCTTTGCAAAAATTGAAATGGCCATAAATGACAGGAAAAAACTGTCTAGCCTTTCCAGAGCAAATAATACCTTATTCCCAGTGGCGAGGGTCCCTGTCCGTTGAGGACCCCTCCCTGGAGAAGATGTGCCAGGGTGTAGAAGGCCATGTAGATGGTGGAGTCCGACAGGGACTCAATGAGCCATTGTTCATCCCATGGCAACCGTGTTCCTATGGGAACCAAACACATAAAAGAACTCCAAAATCAAAAAGTTCTCTCTAAGGAACGGCAAGAAAAATTGCTGATGCTATCGCTGAGTGCTCTGGGGGCACGAGAGCAAAAATAAGTGTATTACAAAAGAACTATAGAGAGGCATCGTCCTTATGAAAAAGCTTTGATTAATACAGGCTTCAAACTAAGGTGGTCATCTGACATGCTTACGAAAAAAAGCCTCCAAACATTAAAGCTTGAAAAAAAACCTCATACAGATAAATGGATAAGCAGATCTTTACCCAATCCATATGTCCTAGAGCAGGCGTGCTCCTGGAGCCAAGCCAATGTCGCCTCAAAGTTCTTCCTGGTTTCATCGCAAAACCTGAAGAAGAAAGTATTTAGTCAGTATTACCACATTCATACAGGTTGTCCAACAGCAACAAGTGTGTAATGTCCCACAGTGTGTGAGACAGACTTACGTCTCCAGAGCCGTCAGGAGGCCTGTGGTTTGTTTTTTCCATTCTTCATTGCCGTAATCCAGATACCTGAGAAATAAGACTCTAGTCACTTTCTGAAAAGCCAATTCAGACAAGGGAGCCCTGAGGCAAGTCACTACAATAGCCGGATAAAAGACCTCACAGGATAACAACGAATGCATGAAACATCACCATGAAAGGAATGGACTGTTTTTGTAACTTTATTTTAGTTTACCAAAATTAGAACTTTGAAAGTGTTTTTGTTTATTCAAAGCATTAACATTACAGCCTAAACATTATCGGGAAAAACTAAACTAACAAAGAATTGAAATATTGCCTCAGAAATAAACTGAAATAAGTTCAAAGCACTAAAATTTAAATAATAAACAAAACTAAAACTAATTAATCTTATATAGTAATACAAAAATTAAAACAACAAAAGCATATAACAAAGTTGCTTAATATTTAACGAAAGTTAAAATGTAACATTCAAAAGTTAAAGGGTTCATATGACACGCCAAAAACGAATAGTGTGGTTTGTTTTAGATGTAATGCAATGTGTATACATGATTTAAGGTTCAAAAACACTGTATTTCTCACATACCGTGCATGTTTGTATCTCCTCTTTACCCCGCCTCTCTGAAATATGCAGATCTTTTACAAAGGTAAAAAGCGAGGTGTGCTATGATTGACCAGTTACCAGTGTGTAGTGATTGGTCGAATACTGCAAGCGTGTGACGGAAATGTAACGCCTCTTACCATATTTGGAATATCAGGTTCCAAAGCAATTGTACTGACAGGTACACCCACCGTACTATACATTTGGGCGGTCTTAGTCAAATCATACCACAAAATGAAGTAGATTTGTGGGGGTGTGGTTACACGATTCGCTTTTAGCTAAAAGGTTCGCATTTAGATAGAATGCGTATTATGTTTCCATACTTTAATTTTTGCAATTTTACGTGTCTAATACATGCCATATGATCCCTTTAAATATTAATAAAAACATAATAAAACTAAAATCAAACCTATGATAACTCTGAGTTGCTGTGAATACACTTAAATAAATATATATGTATAATGTTTTCTGAGAGGAGCTGGATGTGTAATTCACATATCAATGTCTTTGGAGTGAGAAGAAATACATTTATTTATAAAAAGTATTATCCAACATGAAATGTCTGGGGTGCCACATTTTGGTGTTATCACATACATCAATCATCCCCGATTAAAAGAAAAGTTTTTATCATAAACATTACTTGAACCCCTCTTAATAAACTTTTTTTATTGTTCCACAAACTGCTGTGTTTACGCCATTTGTGAATGCATTTATTCAACCCTGTTAACAAAGCTATAATAACACGGTTGACGCTATAAAGCTAGAAATGATCAAGCTAGAAATATTCTTTCTTTTATAGCAAATTCCAGTAAATACAAACCAATTTTGGCCTCAGCCAAGAATATCATGCTGCATTTTAAACTCTTTTCCGTGAAAGTCACACTAACCATTGATCACACAGCGCCACCACGCACTCATCCCCAGAGCGAGACATCACCTGCTTCTCTGGCTCCATGTAGATCAGAGCTTCACCCTGACAACACAGTAACACACTGGGGTCAGAACCATCGATCATGAACATACAGGTGAGAAGGTTCAGTATCCCCACGGTTAAATATTGGAGTAGCAGGGGGAAAAATCTACCGACCTTTTCCACCATCATCTTCTGAATGGGTTTCTTCACATCCTGGACCTTCTGCCCCTTGAAACTTTCAACCAACATAATCTAGCAAAACAAAATTTCAGGATAAATATGGGTATTAAGCCTTAAAAAAATCTGTTTAAGGGATGTTTCTGTTCAGATGTTCTCACCCCCTCGTAAAAGCCCTTGAGGTAGACTTTCTCTTTGGCCTCTGCAAGCTTCTCTCTGTCGTTCTGGCTTTGAATCTTTAGTTCGTCACAAACAAGAGGAGCCGATAGGTTTCCATATCCTGGTACCTCAATGATGGGCACCTGAAAGAACACAGAGCCACAAACCACCTCAGATCCACTAAACAATCCAACTGACCTAAAGACCCCATGAAATGGATGTATATATTTTTTTCTTGTGTTGACACATTGACAAAATGTGCCAGGACAAAATTAATGCCACTGTTTTTAATAGTTTTTGGTTGACAATACATCAAACAAAATTCCAGACATTGACAGATCAAAGTGAATCAATTTCAAGCACATCCTTCAGAAGCAACTTATGGTTGAGAAGGAAATAGAAGCTCAAACACAACAGGGGAAGGTGGTATTTTATCATTTAAGAGCTGGAAACAAAGCATTTTAAGTTCCATCAATACTTTTGTATACTTGCAAAAGAGTATCTCCATAAAAAAAAAAGATGGTTTTATGCAGTAAGTTAGTATACGAATGGCCATAAAACTAACAAACATAACAGAAATCAATAAAAAAGGACTGTGATGAGTGTTTAGTTTAGGAATCTTCTTACCGGCTCAAAGGGTAGAACCATATGATCCTGAATTCCATACTTCTCTCTCAAAGCCTAAAAACAACATCAAAAAAGAGTTAAGCTTTCATATTTCATATTTCATATTTCATATTTTCATATTCATATTTTTTATACTAAGCATGTGTATATTTCGTATTTGTACTTTAAGTGATGTGCTGTTCTCCAGTGTTTCCTTTTCCACAATGTGATTGTACTATACATACTTTAATAGGTATGTAACAATATTATCGACATTGTGTTATCGCAATAGCAAAATTGTCTCAATATTATCGTGGTCACGTGACTGTATGAAACGATAGGTCTTCTGGGCATAACATAGAGAATGTTAGAAAAAATTATATATGTTACCTATGTCAAGGTCCATCTGGTGCAATTCTTTTATTTTATTAAAGGGTCATTTGACCCATTTCATACTATAACTCATACCTGTAAGCAACAGTTATGATTCGAGGATAAAGAAAAGCGGATGCTTACGGCACGTTTCCAAGTCATCATTTGTCATTTTGAAAATAGCAATAAATATCGTGCTCTTGACCTCATACTTAGATATTAGATATTATCATCAGTGTTGAGTGTAACTAGTTACTGAGTAATTAGTTACTGTAATTTAATAACTTATTCCTTGAAAAAGTAAAGTAAGGCATTGCTCTTTCTGTAATTTAATTAGTTACTTTTTATGTACTTAAACTAAATACTTTGCTTAATATATGTGTGTGCAATAGTGGAATTGACATCAAATGTCTAACTATCAAATCTATCAAGTCTAACTTTAAAATGCGTGCCGTAATATATTATTCTAACATTTGTTATACTTTGGTCAGTTAATTAGAGTACTATGTAGTTTAATATTTTTATTTGAATGAATTAAATATATCCATCCGTGAATCCCTTAACTAATCAAGATTGATATGGGATACAGAAAGTAATTAGTAATAAGTAACTAAATACTTTTTGGAGAGAGTCATTTGTACAGTACTCTAATAACACTATTGAACATGTAATTAGTAACTAGTAATCAATTACTTTTTCAGAGTAATTTACCCAACACTGATTATCGTTCAGTGAGTTTTTGATATTGTAACATCGCTAACACATACAGTAATCATTATGAACCCAATGGATGTAGTATAAAACAGAGCAAACAACTTTATAATATATGATATAAAGTAAACACAACACCTGTTTCTTTTTGATGTCCCTCAGAGCAGCTATATCATCCGGCGCGTCTGACGGCACGCTGGTGACGACTCCAGTTCCTGTGTTTACAAACGACATTTAATCATCTTGCATAAATTGCTTCACGTTCCATTCCACAAACAACTTTTAGCCAACGTGACATTTCAATCTTAAGAAAGGCCTTTTTCAGGGTGAGAATGAAACCCAAGGCAAAAAACATTGTGTATGTGTTTAGAGTAATGTGGTGCTGGCCGCCTGAGGGCCTCATCCATTACCAGTCATTTCCATATTCCATTTCTACTAGCTTCACCGTGCTCCACAATGACAAACAACACTCTCATTTTTGCCTTTAAAATCATGTGCAAACTGCCTTGCAGTCTGTTACGAGGCACATCTTCTTCATCAGGGGGTAATGTTATGTGATGAGGTGATATTATGGGATGGTACCTTTATCTTCCTTTATGGTAAGCATCGGTAGGGCGTAGATGGTCTTGTAGGAGGTGAGGGGGGCGCTCAATGCACAGCCCAGGATGTCCTGTAGAAGTAAGAGAAACATCTTAGATTACATTTTTTATGACTGCATCAATGATGCTATTTTAGAAATTGGTTTAATAATCTATGTTCAAATATGGTTTGACAGTTTTTTTGCTATTTTGAGCTCAGAAATTGTTTCTATTACAGCATCTATTACAATGTCCTTAAAATGACAATTCATGCAGTGTATAATGTTGCTGCATGTGAATGTAAGCAGACTGCCATGTTGTAAACCCGAAAGTGAACGAATGACAAAGTTGTTTGATTGGGCAAAAAAATGAGTCGTCTGTCATTCTAATTTCAGTTCCGGGTCAGATTTGCGTCACTCAGTGTAATGCCTGCCTAAATTACATTGACACTGCATGCGGTAGACCAATCACAGCAGACTAAACCATCTGACCAATCAGATCAGAGTAGGCTGACAGAAAGGAGGGGATTAGACAGATGAATCGCCGAACAAATCATTTGACAATCAGTCAAGAAGTGAGGTTATAACCACCTATTATTAGAAAATGAAAGTGTTTTTACACCATGAATGTACATAAACCTGTTTTTGGACACTTCATAAACCAAAGTAGGACCTTAACAAACAACAAAATATTGACACTTTAAACTGTAAATTTGAGTTTTTATTCCCCCGTTACACTTCTCTGTGCATGTGAGGGAAACACAGACCTTTCCCATGATCTGCATGATAACAGGAACCTGGGCGTTCTCTTTGGTGAAGCCCTGATAGGACATGTTCCTGGCCGAACGCTGTGTGCTGATGAACAGCTCGCCACTGGCAGTCTCAAACACAATGTACATCATATCCGGACGTAGCCAGCAGTTTGTCTGACCGAACATGGTTTCGGGTCTCAGAGTTGCAGCTACCAGAAAGATGTTCTTGCCTTTAAGACCACTAAAACATTCAGAAAACCACAAACAATGGTAAACATTACACAGCAAGCGCGCTACATTGATGTCATCTTTTTTAGGGATGGTAAAATGGTTACAGTTCTTAATCACTGTGCAACAGAAGTACCACAGGGCCACCGCAGTACCTGAGTTTTGATGGGTACGGTTCAATCATCTTCATCTTGACAAGGGTGTATTCTTGAGGACCAACTCCCTGTAAAAAAGCACTACCTCATTGAAACACTCAAAATAAAATATTTACAGAGTTTATTTAATAAAACAGAGATTCATTAAATACAAATCATCCCCACCTCTCCCGTTTGTCTGTCATGGTCCATGCACGGCTGCCCATCTTTGGGAGAGTATATGGTATATCTGTAACAAACCAAGAAAGATTTTATAAAATCTTTAAAATCATTTAACCTTTAAAGGAATAGTTCACCTTCAAAATGAAAATTCTTGCATGATTTGAACTACTCCTTTAAAGTAAATACAGAGTCCACAACAAGTATTTGGACACCATTAAGATGTGTTTAATCTACTGCTCTGCTTCTTTCTTAAACCCGATCGAGAGAATCTCCCTTATTCTTCTCCCTACGATTTTTTAAAGAAAAGATTTATAATTAAAAAATGGAATTCGTTATTAAAATTTCGCAGATGTCAATCATGTGGCCATTTTTTGTGATACATATTAACCATCTGCTTGTCAAGAAATACCCTAAATCACACATGTCATCCTAATAGTGCAACTAGTGGTTAGTAGATCTGCATTACATAAATATAATTATTCTACATTGTAAGTACAGAGCAGGTTCTATCTATCTAATAGGATCTATCCAATTAATTATGTTTAAAGATGTACCTCTTCCCAAACATGATCTTTTTCCTCTCTTTCAGAGTGATAAACTGCCACCTAACAAAAGAGTCGTAGAAGGGGTTTACATCCGTCGTGATGAAGGAACGACGCCAATCAACCTACAACAATAATGCAGAAAAGAACGAAGTCAAGGTCAGTTACATTTTATTGTAAAATTGTAAAGCATTACACACAATGGAAACCGCTCATTCATACATACCTTCAAACCCATTTTCTTAAGGTCTTCTACAGCAAGCGGAGGAAAATAATCCAGCCAATGTTCGGCTTCGGCAAACTTCCCGATTTCATTGTCACGCAGCCCCAGGGATCTCATAATGTCCCACTGGAACTTGGAGCATCCAGACTTGGCCACGGCTTTGCTCTGTGAGTTGAATGAGATTGAAAACAGTACTTTACACAACAGCAAGCATTTATTTAACTTCAATTCTTTCATTCTGGACATAATATGTCACTTTAAATGACTCCTGAGTTTTGCTCAAGGTGCTCAAACTGTAGAAGTACCTTCTTGCCCTTTGCCTTGTCCTTGATGATGATCTCATCATTGATCTTCGGCTTCTCTTCCTCCTCCTCATCTTCATCAGGAAACTGTGGCGGGAACCCGTAGAGCTCCATCTCTCTCTTCAACTTGTCTGCACATGCCTATCACACACATATATATATATATACATAATAGGATTGATGTTGATATTATAAAGTGTATGTGTTTGTGCTGGATTGAGTTTAAAGGACTCACTTTGATTGGCATTCCAGTACAGTGCAATCCAAATGGGAAAAGACAATGTTTTCCTCTCAAACGCTGGTAACCCACAGCAAACTGCAAGACATCAGTCATAATGTAAGGTAAATAAATTGTAGGGGTTCATATTTAATGCAGAAGCTTCAATGATAAAACGAAATCCTTTCAAATATCCAGTTTAAAGATTATGCACAAGTTTTTTTAGAAATAAAATGCTTGTAATCAACAAATAAACATTTTCATTATTAAAACCCTATACTGACCTCACACTTAGACAGACAAAACGTGTGCCCGAGATGAAGTCTCCCATTCATGTACGGGTAAGGAAATGTAACAAAGTACTTGTTCTTACTGGTTAAACAGAGAATTACAAGAAATTAGGCATGAAAGTAAATAGGTTCAGATTCAGGAAATCTTCAAGATGTGGAAACAGACTAACTTGGTACTTTCTCCAGTGGAGGCTGGAGCGTTTATCTCGAACATCTTCTCCTTCTCCCATTTCTGCTGGACCTCTTCCTCGATCTTCCTCAAGAAGTCGAGCTTCGCCGTTCCTTTACGTTCCTGAGACAAATAACATCAGCAGAATGTCTTTACATTTCAATTTACATACGTGAAAACTTCAGCAGAGAACTGAAATATATATATATATCTGTACATGTTTTTCTTACGTATTTATTATGACCAGACGATATTATGATTAGTAGTATTAGTTATATTTTGAAATACATCAAATATTGTGTATATGAATATGTATATGTGACCCTGGACGACAAAACCAGTCTTTAGGGGTCGATTTTCCCCAAATTTAGATTTTTACATCACCTGAAAGGTGAATAAACACGCTTTCTTTTGATGTGTGGTTTGTTAGGATAGGACAATATCTGGCAGAAATACAGCCGTTTACATCTCAGGAATCTGAGGGTGCAAACATTGAGAAAATTGCCTTTGAAGTTGTTAATCAGAGGCACTGTAGCAGGCCATCCACTCACAAAAATATTTATATTTTTATATTTAGGGTAGAAAATACAGAATATCTTCATGGAACGTGGTCTTTACGTAATATCCTATTGATGTTTAGCATAAAAGAAAAATCGATAATTTGACCCATACAATGCATTTTTGGCTTTTACCAAAAATGTTCCTGTGCTATGCAAGACTGGTTTTGTGATTTAGGGTCACATATGTATATAAATATACATCATCCATTTTTTCAGTATTACAGCTGAACAACACACAGTAACGTTTTATGTGTATGGTTTCATTAATTACTTATTTAATTTATATTAAAGAGCTACCAGAATATCTGCTTGTTAGCTCGCCAAACAATGCATTATTACTAGTACTAGGACTATACTTGTAATATGAGTTGCTAGTGTACTGTATATGCAGAGTAGATGACATTAGGACACATTAGCAGCACTATTGACAGCTGCTGTCACTTCTGTTGCTGTAAATCTACTCCAGTTTACAAGAAAATGAAATACAGGGGTGATGTAGATGCATCGCTGTGTGGATCAGAAGATCGGATGTTTACATACGACTCAATGCACATAAATGTGCAAAAGTACTAGATACATATGTCCGAAGCTAGTTGCTAAAGAAAACCAATGCTGCTTAAATTACCAATTTTTATGCGTTTTATGGGATTTCACATAATGAGGCAAGCGGTGGTCTACATAAATAAAGTAAAACGTCTAAACCATAAATCTTCAGTAGATTAAATTTACCGTCATGCTGATGTATAAGCAGAAACTTCAGCAAGATTTCTGTAAGAGTGGAAACTCGCGTGGCTGATGACACTGTGAAGAAACGCCGGCGGAAGACGCGCTTGGACTTATGGGTAATGTAGTTTTAATGGATTTGAATCCTTGCCACACAGAAAAGAGACACAAAAACGCATTGTTTTAACAAACCGCGTTGATTAAAGGCTCTAGTCAATCACTTTAAAAGTGAATTCCAATAAGGAATGCCGATTAGTTTGCACAATATAAACCTATGATTTATGAAAACGGAATTGTAAAGCAAAGAGCAATAACAATTATGGCAATGGCAGAGTATTTAAAATGAAAAGAGGGTAATAAAATGTTGCTATCAATAGAAAGTTATTTGTATATACCTATGGTATTTATATTAGAGACTTTAAATTATAACCTATGTTTTTGGCTTAATACATAGCAACTAATTTGATATGTATATATTAATTTATATAATCAGCAATTGAAATTCTTTTTTTTCTTCTTTTTTTCATCGATTTTTTCATCGCTTCACACCACTTATCTATATATCACGCCACCATATATCAATTGCGTTGCAAAAACGACTTTTGATTTTCTAGCAAATCTAACTTTTGAGACTTTATTAACTTTTTAGAAACATAGAATTAAAGACTAAACATTGTTTGTCTAAATAAATGTAAGTTTATTGTCTAAAATGAATATTCGCTTTTTAACGTTGCTTTGAAAGCCGTTCTGTGATTGGCCGTAGTCCTGTGACGCTACCGCGTGACGTTGCGTGAACTTCCAACAGCCCGTCCGCCGTTCAGTGACTACAGAAGGCCCAGTGTGTGTTTAGACGATGCTAGAAGCATAAACGCCCAACCTTTTATCAGTATTAATTCATTGCATGTCAGAATGATTATAGATAATGTAGACGCTCTGAAATCCTGGCTGGCTAAACTTCTTGAACCCATGTAAGTGATGAACAGACTGACACTTGAACTGTTAAAGCTAACTAGCGCCGCTAACATGCTAACACGCAAGCTGCCTTTCAGATCATGTGCCTGCACTGAAAACAGATTGTGATTTCCATTTGTTGTGTGGGTTAAAATGCGTTTTAGTCATATATTGTGTATGTTGAGTAATTTTACAAACGTCCCACTTTTATGCCATGTTTTAGGAAGCTAAGCTAAGAAGGTTTTGGTTGAGTGGTGTGGAAATCTAAACAGTGTGATATGGGTATTTGAGTATCAGGACACAAGTTATTTTAAATGGAGCGTCTTGGCATGTTAGCATACTAACTGTTTTTTTTAAGTACTAAAATGCTGTTTATTAAGGAAAGCAGTAGGTGTGTTGTAGGTGGTTAATGCATAAGCAGTAAACTTGTCATGAGGTGATCTCAGTGCATTCTTGAAGAGCTCTTGGTACAAGGCTCTTACCAGACAACCCCAGAGACCTGCATGTAGAAACTTGACATCTCAGGGGAACAAAAATGTATAGTTTTGTAGTACTGTTAAACTAAATGCATACAGAGTGTAAAAGTTATTAATGTGTGCTTATTTTCAGATGTGATGCTGATCCAACTGCACTGGCAAACTACGTTGTTGCTTTAGTGAAGAAGGATAAACCAGAGAAAGAACTGAGAGCGCTTTGTGCGGATCAGTTGGACGTTTTCCTCCAGAAAGGTATCAGTATGAGTTCACATGTATTGCTTATTGGTCTTTTTTATTTAATAAAGGCTGTGTGAAAATGAAGTTATGCACTTTATGATTATATGATTATATGCATATGACTGATACGGTTGACGGTTTTCATTTTCACAGAGACTACAGGGTTTGTGGATAATCTCTTTGCATGTCTAACCACTAAAAATTATTTGGGAAATCCACCCGCTAAAGAGGACTCTAAAACTCCAGTGCAAAAGGTTGAAGAGAAGGAAGAGGTAAAAAAAAATCTTTAACTATATTAGTTATACGAATAATATTGGAAGGAAATCTGAAAATCGTACAGTAACACTTCTCTTGGCTAAACAGAATGTCTAGGCCTTTTTATAAAAACTGTTTTGTGTTTTAAAAACGTTGTCTTGTATTTCCATATAAATTATTAATTATTTGCTAGCTTTTGGTCCTCTCAATCACCCTTTGTTAACAAGTAATGTAGTCACATCACATCCAGTTAACATGTCCAGTGCGTATGCACAACACAGCACATTATCGGAGTTAAACTAGTTGTGTTAAACTCTTTTCCTTGGGAAGTTTTAAAGACTGCCCTTCGGAATAATAGATTAACTTTACCGTTTGCAAGTGTTTTTTTTATTATATAATGCAGGAGTGAATAACATTTGCTGTTGATGTTAAAAAGTAATATTTATTTTCAGACTGCTCATGTTGAAGATGACAGGGATAGTCGAAGACGAAGAAGCCCATTGAGAAATCGTCCAGATTTCAATGAGTCTAGGTTGGTCCTGGAACGGTAAGTGTGGACGATTCAGAACAAATTTGAGTACTGTAATCAAATGAATGGTTTTGGGTAAAACCAAATCTTAGTAAGAAAACATGTATAACTTGAATAAAAAGGATAATTTTGCCTTAAATAGAATTGGATTTGTGTATTTTACAAATGGCAGATAGTCTGAAATGTACAGTTATTGTTATGTGTGTGTTTGGTTAGAGCCAGTACTTTAACTGCTTTGACCTTTGGACCGCTAGCATGAAGCACGCTCCAAATTTTTACATCCAGCAGACTTTACTGTTGTTGTAGAATTTAGACATTGCAAAACAAGAATTTCCCTATTTTGCGCTTACTCCCACACATCTGTCTTTGCATGTTCAACCAATGCACATTTATTTTTAGTTAAACAGCTGTTTGTTTGAGCCAGAGACTGTTCCTGTATCAGCTCTAAAACCACAAACTATACAGCAAATGATCAATTTCATGGAATACATGATATAAACCTGCACCAAAATGATCAAACACATCGTTTTTGCCCTGTCACTGACATTAATAATGTTTCTGACCCCTCATATGTTTTCCTACAGGGCCAGAGATGACCGCCGGAGAGACGACCGAAAGCGTCGAGAACCAGAGCGCCACGGAAAGAGCGGAGAGTCATACCGGGAGCGCCACGAACGACACGGAGGCAGTTCGCGGGGGCGGAGCTACAGCCGCAGCAGGAGTCGTAGCCGCAGCGGCAGCTGTGGAAAGAGCCGGGACGGAGAGCACAATCAGAGAAGAGGTGATGATCATTACAAACTTACAGACCTGTCATAAAATATTATTTTTGATAAAATTTAGTCAGTTTACTTACCATCATTCCACCCCTGATGTATATGACTATACATAAACAATACATTTGATCTCTTCATTTCCAAAATATCGAAGATTCAAAAGTAATCCAGGTAACTCGAAAGCGAATCCTTATCAGTTCACATGTGGCGTCTTTCAACAGAGCACAGATCCAAATTCGAACAGGAGCGGAAAGAGACTGAGCCTTACAACCCTTCTCCTGCCCACCTGGGTAACCTGCACCACCAGCAGATGCATCCACCCCCTCTGCTGCCTCTACCGCTTCCCCAGCACCAGTTCCCCTCCTCAGGGAGCCCCGCCGTCCCCAACGCCGTATCCGTGGTTGCGCCTGCTCACCTGCCCGACAGCACCACAGAGAGCTGGTCTGCATACTTCACCAACCACACAGACAGCAAGACGTTCAACAAGAGCAGCACGCTCAAACATCGCTGCAGAGATTACGACGGTAAGAATGACACTTTTAAGAGAGTATCTATCTTTTGCATTTATCAGGTTAGTTTTGGTCGAATAGAAGCTTGTTTGTTATGAATGTGACTGCTGTTGCATAAGTTGCAAAATATTCAATCTGAGGTGGCAAAAATAATAAAGGATCTGCTAACAAATAATATTAGTGTTTCTCAGGACTTAATTATGTTGAACTATTTTTGCAAAGACTTTGAAGCAACAAAGTGACAACAGGTGTAATTCATCACTGTTATCTTCAGACTGAAGCTTCACCAAATGTCTGTTTTTAATAGTATTTAATGTTTGTAAATCTCACAAACATCATTTAGTGAAAATGTTCAACTTAAATGATACCTTGTTTAATATTGTGCTCTAATGCCATGGCATACGTTTCTAAATACTATTTTGTTTGCTAAATGTACACCATGTAAAGTAAACCTTTACGTTAACCCATAATGAACTAGTGTTTTTTAACTAGCTGTGCTTAGGGGCTTAGACTTGAACTTTTTGATTTTCATGAATCTCATCTTTTGTTTTTATATGCCTATAAACCATCAACATATTATGGACTCCAACGATGTCAACCCTTTAACCCCAGTTCAAGGTCACTGCATGAAGACAAGGAATTCACCCAAATAATATAAATTCTTTCATCATTTGCTCATCCTAATGTCATTCCAGACCCGTGTGACTTTCTTTCTTCTGCTGAACACAAAATATATTTTGAGAAATGTTGGTAACCAAACCCAATTTACTTCCAATATATGAACACAAAACCAACCTGTGTTCCTCACAAGAAAGAAAGTCATACCAATTTGAAAGGATGTGAAGATGAAGAAGTAAAAAAATGTTTTGACTGAAATAAGTGATCAGAGAGACAAGTTTAGGCTTCTCGTGGATACAGACCCACAGTTCAGTAACACTAAAGTGTCTTTTTAATTCTCTAAGGTCGTGGTTTCTAAAGGATCACTAATGACTTTGGCATAGCAGTTTTACCATACGGCCTCCTGTGAGCCGTGTTTATATTTATCACCTGGTCTCTCTGGACCCGGAGTATTTTTCACACTGGTGGGAGTTAGAATCAGCCCCAGGGATGATTTGAGGGATGGATTGTTTAATGATCATGTCAAGCAGCTCATCTGTGTTGAAGTCTATGTTAATGTTTGGCACAATATCTTTGTTAAATGAACCTCATTGTTTTGAACAGAGAAAGGATTTTGTATACGAGGAGATCTCTGTCCTTTTGACCACGGAAATGACCCTCTGATTGTGGATGACGTCACACTTCCAACCATGATCCCATTTCCGCCTCCCCCCGTTCTGCCCAGGATGCCCATGCCGCCCATGACTGAGCCTCCACCGGGCATGCCAATGCCCATGCCCCCTCGCGGGCAGCCGCCGCCTCCAGGCATCTACCCCATGCCAAGTAGGTGTCACTTTGATTTCTGACAGTTAATGTTCTTTGTAAGAAAAACAAATGCTACTCGCATTATCCATGTAGTTGCAATCAGTTCTGGTGGAAATGAGGTTTGTATTATTCAATTGCATTTAGAATATAATTTAAATATTAAATATGGACAAATTTTAATTAAATAACCTTACATTTTGGAGAAATTCATGTTATTTAAAATGAATGTATGATAAATAGTTAAAATCATACAATTTTGTATTAAATATTTTATCAGTAATTGATTAATTAATTCAGTTTTAAATACGTAAATTTTTATTTAGTCTATTAATTGATTTATTTTGGAACTCTTTATTTATTTATGAATATATAATGAATATAAATTTTCATAAAAACTCTTGATCGAGTATTGTGCAGGCAGTTCAAAGGTCATGGGTTTGATTGCCAGGTAACAAACATATTAATCGACCTTGAATGCATTTTAAGTTGCTTTGGCTAAAACTTTCTACCAAATGTTTAAATGTAAATAGCTAAAAGCTAAATCTTGAATTTGAGGGCAAATTGTGTCACAAAGACTTCATATTCACACTGTCAATCTCTCAATGTAGAATGTAAATTCCTACAGTCCGCCAATACTTGCATTTTAAACTTTAGCCGGATTGCATGTACTGTGTCTAGCATGCTTGAGTTTGCTCTTGTCTTGTTTTAGGGTCTCCTCACATCCCAACCACTGGGATTGACACCCGGCCTCACTCCAGAAGCAGCACTTCTTCTCCTTTGGCCCTGCCTGGTCTGGGACCACCTCCTCATCCTCCGCCTCCTCCTCCACCTCCTCCTCCTTCTTCCTCCTCTGCCTCTCTTCATCCTCAGTACAGTCTGTCTGAATGTAAGACTGCCACTGCGCTTTCCTTCTGCTGTTTCTGCAACTTGCTGTCAATGTGTATGCATTGTATGCATGTGTCTTATAATTAAGGTCGAAACTCTTTTTGAGGCCGCAATTAACAACTCTGACCATGCGGTGGCGATGTTGTGACATTTTAAAATAACATAATCACACAAGTTCTAAAATAAAAAATTCTTTACTGTAGTGTTGTTGAATATGTTTTGCGTACAAATCTAAAACAATATCCCTCATGTTGCCTTTTATATACAGACAACTACGATCCTGAGGGTTATAACCCAGAAGCCCCGGGATTGACGGGGCCGGGCAGAACTCAGTACCGTCACTTTATCCCCCGCATTCAGACGCAGAGACCCAACCTCATCGGCCTCACCTCTGGAGATGGACAGACCTCACGAGGTAACGGGTGTGAAAGAGAATCAATCCCATTTCTGGTGTATGGCTGATGATGTTTAAAATCATGTTTCTCTTAGATGACCGAATTGAATGTAACGGAGGTGTGTTTGTATTTTTAGCTGCTAATATTGTGATTCAGACTGAGCCGTCGGTCACAAGCGTGTCGAGCAATGAGGTGAGGTACAACTCAGAGCAGGAGAACAGAAAGAGAACTTTGCCGTCTGCTGATGGTTCTCAAGCTAAAAAACCCTGGATGGACAGGTAAGATTTATTTAGATTTCTTTTTTACAAAAAGTACCACTTTTTCATTTTTCCTTACCATAGTTGCCTCTGGTTAGTCTAGATAAATTGGAAAAAAAATATATATTTTTAGACGCTTTTCAACAAGGAGCACATAAAGTTAAATGAATCTTAGATTTATTTCATGCGTTACTTTTTATGTTGCAAAATGGAAACTATAAGAATAGAAACATTTGTGCTGGTTTTTTGATATAAAGAAGTGTTTTTGGTTTTCCAGGCAAAATTTTAATAACCAACATAAACCCACCTTCCAGAAGAAGGTCCATTATGTCAACACCAAACTAGAGGTGCGCAGAATCCCCCGAGAGCTAAACAACATCACCAAACTCAACGGGCACTTCAGCAAGTTTGGAACCATAGTCAACATTCAGGTGATAAGTTTTTCAGGCTTTTGCGCTTTTATATTTTGCAACAGTTCATATCCATGACGTAGGCTTTAGCTGAAATTTTTATTAAATGGACAGTTCACCCAAAAATGAAAACTCGCCCTTTGGTTGTTTCAAACTTGTGTAACTTTCATTTTTCTGTTGAACACCAAAAATATATTTTCAAGAATGTGGGGAAACTACAGAGTTCTGGGCCACTATTGACTTCCATTGTAGATTTTTTTTCCTACTATAGAAGTCAACAGTGACCCAGAATGGTTTGGTTACAAACATTCTACCAAATATCTTTTTTGTGTTCCTCAAAGCAATGAAGTTTTAACAGGTTAGAAATAACGTAAGGGCACGTAAATGATGACAGAATTGTTTGTTTTTGGGTGGATTATCCCTTTAATAACCTAACCTTGGAAACACAAGCAAAATTAATATTCGGGATATGATTTTTCCGTATACACGGATTTCAGTGTTTTTTTTTACATTGCTGGGATAACCAGCGTAAATTGCATAAATTTGATTTATTTGAATTAGTGGCGGGATTGGGGGAGGGGGATTTGCGCGTGGTAATTATAAAGCCGCCCAACAGGATCCTTTCTACTCTCTACGTCATGCACCGCTTTTATAAATGCATAAATTTTGGGAGTTATCTTTATGTTTCCAGAGAGACCAAACAGACTAATGGAAGCCAAACACAGTTTTAACTTTTAATTAAGTGGGTAACTGAACAGCGTTTTGTAACAGAAACAGAAAATCCTGAGTCTTGAAGTTGAGACGTCTCTATGATTTGATTTAACATTATCTATATACAGAGACTAAAATAAGCCATTCCACAATTTGATGGCTTGAAACTATACAAATGGCTGATCTAGTCACTGTCTATTATAAACCTATTGAAGTCTGGACTGAAAGCATACATTTAAATTATCTAAAACTGCAATACCTGCAGATTAATTCAGACAAACGCTGTATGAAAGACACAGATATGCCATCTTGTGGCTGTGTATGGAAGTCTCTTGAGGCCACAGTATTCTTTACATTAAGGATCATTTAATTAGTAACATTAAAAAGGGGGGATTGGGCGATGGTGCGTTCTCTTTTTTGATCACATGCCTGATATATGTTAGTGTAAAGAATTCCACAGTCTTGTCCCTTTGTATTGTTATTTCATTTTCTGATTATTTTCCTCAAAGTTTGTTGCGTTGTGATTTGTATAAGCTTGGCTGCTCTAAACATGCTCTACTCATAGTAGAGTATTGTTGTTCAACTCAATATTTTTTTGAATTTTTCACTGTTATGTATCATAAATGGCTGCGATTCTTTCCTAGGTTGTGTTCGGGGGCGACCCAGAGGCAGCGTTAATCCAATACACGGTAAACGATGAGGCTCGGAGGGCCATATCGAGTACAGAAGCTGTTCTGAATAACCGTTTTATAAGAGTATACTGGCACAGAGAGGCCACGTCTAACTCACTGGAGCAGGGACCCAGCCAGATCCCAAACCCTGGCCAACAGCATCCCGCAGCACACAAGGTCAGATGTCCCACTGATGCTTTATAGTTCGGTATTATTAATACCCGGACGAACGCAGCACTGACTGCAGTCTAATGCTAATGCTAAACACACTTTGTTGCGTCTGCAGGTCATCAATAAGCAGCACAATGCCGGATCTTACGTACTGAATAATACCTTCCCCAAACAACAGACAGCAACGGGAGTTGCAGGAACCACTGCCGGCGCTGAACCAACCAGCCCTAGCCAAGAGCCCTCAGTGGTAACAAACACGCATATGCAAAGCTTAGAAAGGCTTAGGGTCACTGAAATGTTTTTTTACACTCATAATGTACATACACGTAATCAGCATTTGTTTTTTATTGTTGTGTTAAACCAGGGTTTGACGCCACCCTCAACTCTACCGAAAAGTCCGTTCTCACGTACGGTATTGAAAACCACATCTAAATCATTGGGAAAGACAGCCAAGGTGCTCGAAGCTCAGGAGGTTCAGAAAAAGAAGCAGGTGAGTATTTCCTTTCTCGTCAAGCGTAAACCGATAGCAGCAGTTCAGACTGCTTAGATTGCACAGTCTGGAATGTACTTATGAGTGAGCTCACACCACCTCTGACCTCTGGCCCTCAGGAGGCGTTGAAGCTCCAGCAGGACATGAGGAAAAAGAAGCAAGAAATGCTCGAGAAACAGATCGAATGTCAAAAGGTACGAAAGCACTTGATGCAGAACAAAAAACGGAGTTTGAAATGATGCCTGCATATAAACCTGAGCTGCCCATCTGCAGGTACTGATAAACCGTCTGGAGAGGAAGCCGGAGGAGAGAGCAAATATCATGAAGACGCTCAAAGAGCTGACGGAGAAGATCTCGCAGCTGAAGAACGAGATCAGCCCGACCTCGCAAGCCACTGCTAACGCGGCAAAAACAAAAACAGACGTGAGACACTCTTGTTCACCGTTTCAGATGTTTTCTTGATTCTTCAGTATGGCTTTAACTAAACCGAGGGACTTTGCATGTAGGCCCAGAAAGAGTTGCTGGACGCAGAGTTGGATTTTCATAAGAAGCTAACGGCAGGAGAGGACACCACAGACCTGAAGAGAAGGTTGGGTCAGCTGCAGGTGGAGGTGAGCATGCTGTTATGTGACAGAATCACAATCTGTAATCCATTTCACCCAGACACAATCTCATATTCGGTTTTAACGAAGGATTACTGAAACAAAAACCTGTGCCGGGCTTAAATTAGCCGAGGGGAAATGTGCATGTCATTACAGTGCATTTCCTGCACATTAAAGTGTAAGCACTTACAGGACCCTGAGGACTCGACCGAACCAACACACATCTCTCATTCTCACGCTGGTGCTCTTTGTAACATTAAAGTTTGATCTGCTTCTATGCGAGAAATGTAAGCGAGGAAAGACAATTAATGGAAGAAAGAGGAACTACATTGACTTAAAATTTGGTCAGTGGGGGCTTTTTTTAAACTTAATGTGCAGGCAGGGTAAAACAGATTTAAAGTTTCTAAGAGCTATATTGAAGTTCAAAAGCTCATCTTTTTTTGTGGCACACCCAAAGAGACCTGGCCACGGATGGAATAGCTGCCTAAAATCATTTTGATTAGTTTTCTTGTTATAAGAATTTATTGCTTAAATGAACAATTCTGTCATTTTTGTATCAGTTTCGACCCATAATTTTTTCTTTCAGTGCATCACTACTTACGATATACTTGTACCATTCCAGTTTGTTTTTAACAAACAACTATGAGCTGATAATCGTTATTACTCGCTTATTTATGAAAGCAGCAGATGAAAAGTTTTACGGTATCTGCTTTTTCATGCTATTTCTGATTTGCCATTGGTATTAAATTGATGAAAAATTTGCCAATAAATATCGGTTCATCTCTTGTTAAATGTTATCAATGGGTTCTTACTGAGATGCACCTTTGCTAAATTTCTCTGCAGATAGACGATTATTCAAAGTGATATCTGTCGATACCGTTTTTTAAAATGAAATGTTATTGCTTTATTTAATGATTATCAGTATTGAACATGAAACTGGTGATGTTTCCAAACATTTTCTGAATGCAGAGCACAAATTCGTTGCCTTTTCCTGTCCTCATTTTATTGACAGGATATATCGGCACTGAATATCGGCTGTTTTGAAAAATAGCTTTTATCGACTGATACCGATCATTGGCTGATATATTGGTTCATCTCTAGTTCTTGCATGTTCTGGCATATTACTGCTTGAGTGAATCTAGAACTGTGAATCCGATTCAAGTGTTGCATACTTAATGTCACATTTCTAGCCATAGTTCAGATTTTTTAATCTTTGCATGTATAGCACACAAGTTATATAGACTTATATGATCATATAGGAAAATGAATTTGACTTGGTCACAATATTTAAAACTTTATTTTAAGACATTTTCATTTTTGTGTGAAATTCAAATTTTGACATCATCTCTTTTTTTTGGATAGCAGTGGTCTAAAAATGCACTTTATTTACAGTCAACTTTTAAATGCATTTTTTTAAAACTATATTCTGAATTTTTCTCCCAGGCAAAACGGCTGGGACTCATACACGCTGGGCGTGGTAAACCAACGACAGCCCAAACTCGAGGCAGGGGTAGGGGCCGAGGGCGGAGCCTCAGGGGGCGTGGAGGGGGCAATCATATGGTGGTGGATCACCGCCCTCGAGCTATCAACATTTTTGGCTTTACACAAGAAGAGAAAGAAGAACTTTTGCCACATTTTGTTGTAAGACTTTTACATTTGTTTAGTTATGTATTAATAAACTTTTTTCTTGGCGCATGATGAATCTATGTGACAAATTTATTATGTTTTATAGAATTTTGGAGAGATCGAGGAGCTCCGTGAGCAGGATGCTACTAGTGTGGTGATGACCTTCAAAACCCGGAGTGAAGCTGAGAACGTACTGTGCCTTCTTAAGTTTTCTTTTTCGTTTTTCATTGCTTAAAGCTAACAGAAATTTAACAAAGGGATCTCTTTTTTTTCAGGCTGCCAATCAAGGGGCGAAGTTCAAAGGTCGAGTCCTGCAGATCTCCTGGTACAAACCTAAAACTCCATCTGTGTCCACTGAACCAGAAGAGGAGTTAAAGGACGATGTCAACACTCCAGGATTACATGTAATGATTTTCACAATTATACACTAAAATAAGTCCCGTAAACAAACAAAAAATTTCTGCCAGCTGGGATGCTTTAAAATTACATGTTTATCCCCTTTTTCATGGTAAATTTGCCATCTTTTCCGGTAATTTTATGGTGTACAGGATAAATATTTTCCAAAATATTCTGTTACCAAAATCCTGTAAATAAAGCTAAAAATTTTTGGCAGCCTGTTTTTTTCTGTCATTTTTTTGTACGTATTTAAAAGAAATCTCTGAAGTTTTTTTTGGACATAATACGTGGAGAAACTGGGAAAAAAAAAACAATTTTTACATAATCATTTATCACAGTTTTTTTGTCTCATACTGATCTTTGATGAATTTATAGGAGACAGTCAGCCCCTTCCTGCTTCCAGAGGAAGAAGAGGAAGACGATGACGAAGACGACGATTACGAGAGCCGCTCATGGAGACGATGAGGCAAACGGCATCACACTTTTCTTCGGAGAAGGACTGTCATTTTTAGTTGCTGTTTTTGTAGGCTGATTAAAGTATGTGGGATGGAAAGACAAAAGGTCTTTCATTTTTTTGAAGACGGTTTTCAGTATTTCTAGAAACGGTCTGAGCAACAGCGTTCTCCGTAAAGGAGATGATGTGAAAATATGAGACGTCCGTAGGGATTGCAGTGTCACTCTGAAATCTCCGCATTTCTGTATCAAACTCTCATTTTTGCTGAGATTGAATGCGAAATGTTTCAGCGAGGAAACATTTTGTTTCACTGTGCACGACCAGAGATCAGTAACTCACAACATTTGTGACTACTGTGTATTTTTTTTAACTGAACACGTTCTCCTAACCCATTTAACGTCCAGTATATAATTTGATGTGTAAATTCATCTGCACTTTGCGCCATTTTGGCTTCAACCCTGTTGGATGCACTCGCTTGACATCTTTCCCCTTAAAGGCATCTCTTTCCTTTGTGAAGAAATGAAATGCCGTCTCTGTCGAACTCTTTCGAAACATTTCTATTTTCAGTTTCCCCCAGATTAGTTATTTTTATTTCATTAAAATTATTGTGCCACTTCGTGTAAATATGGACTTTGTAGAAAATGTATGCGGCACACACTTCGTTGTGTTCAACGTATCCAACTGTTCATATTTATTTCGCACATCTAGAGGATGTTTCGAAATCAAAAATGACATTGGATGAATTTTGTTTATTACGATAAAAATATGAACAGAGGTGTTTTGAATGTATTCGGAATTCGTTTGCGCTTCATTTACGCCTTATTGTCGGTGTTCAGCTGACTTTTTATTAGATTTGTGAGTTTTTCTTTTTTGTGTGTATATTTTGTAAAGGGTTGCCGTAGTAACGACTGATCTGTTAATTTGAGGTGTAGGAATGAATGAAGCTGTTACATCACCATCCTAATACAAACTCTTATTTAAGTGAAATGCTTATTTAAGTGACTTAAACCTAACGTTGTGTCTTTTTGTTAACTAGCAGACTTGCATCATTACACTACGCTTTAAATATTTTCTTTCTGTGTTTATTTTGAGATCCTGTTTTGCCATATTTGGCACTCCACTTTTTTCAGAGACCTGGTCCTTCAGAAACGGATCTGTTTCTGTTTCTGTAATCTTCAATATTGTCCTATAGCATGCCGGCATCTGTATGAGTGTGTTTAATTGAAGCAAGAAATATGTATGTATGCGTATATATTTTTTTAATTATCATATTTACATACGTTGCTATTAACAGTTAAGATATAAGTTTATAGTTCCTTAAAGAAGGACCAGTGTACATTTGTTGATGTGATGTTAGGTAGCATGTCCCTATGAAGGTCGAATCCAAACATTCAGTGATGTCGCTATACACCCCACATTTCCAGAACAATTGTATTGAATGTGTTCTGTAAAACCCCCTGAGACGGCTCAGTTTCTCTCTCAATAACCCTGTTGCTCATGACAGGTCGTCTTGTTGTTTTTTACATGAAAGAGTCAGGGCAAAACTTTCTGTGTGAACTTCAAGAATGGATTTTGATCATTTGTACAACTCTTTTACTACACCACATTAGTACAGTGTCATACACCTAGCATAAATACTGTAGATTTTGACTAATACTGTTGC
Organism: Triplophysa dalaica; assembly: GCF_015846415.1. Lineage (NCBI taxonomy): Eukaryota > Metazoa > Chordata > Actinopteri > Cypriniformes > Nemacheilidae > Triplophysa > Triplophysa dalaica. The sequence goes on along the minus strand of NC_079560.1, from coordinate 15,977,633 downwards.
TAAATTTCAAAATCGATGGATGTATTTTTCAGTTGTCTGTTTGTAAAATGGATTTCTAACAGTCGCATGTTTGCTAATCAATAAAGAAACTGGAATGGGGGTGAGATGGATGAATATCGAAAGGAAAAAAACAAGTTAAATTGGCCTAAAATAGTTTGCAAGAACCTGCAAAGAAAAAAGACAGAACTCTCATCACAGAGAAAAAGAGAAAAAAAATCCATGATCCATTCCAAGAATCATTCACCTCTGAAAAAGTTGTTGTGTTTTTCTTCGTGTGTGTTGAATGAATGGACTGTTGATGTCTAAGGCAGTAAAGTAGAAAGAAACATCTACACTCACCTAAAGGATTATTAGGAACACCCGTTTAATTTCTCATTATTGTAATTATGGTGGTGGTGTAATGGTGTGCGGGATGTTTTCTCGGCACACTTTAGGCCCCTTAGTGCCAATTGGGCATCGTTTAAATGCCACGGCCTACCTGAGCATTGTTTCTGACCATGTCCATCCCTTTATGACCACCATGTACTCATCCTCTGATGGCTCGTTCCAGCAGGATAATGCACCATGTTTTTTAGATTAGATTAGATTAGATTCAACTTTATTGTCATTACACATATACAGGTACAGTGTAACGAAATGTAGTTTAGGTCTAACCAGAAGTGCAATTAGCAAGTGCAGATATACAGTGTGAATACAGTGTGACACAAAGCTCAAATCATTTCAAATTGGTTTCTTGAACATGACAATGAGTTCACTGTACTAAAATGTCCCCCACAGTCACCAGATCTCAACCCAATAGAGCATCTTTGGGTATGTGGTGGGATGGGAGCTTCATGCATCCCACAAATCTCCATCAACTGCAAGATGCTATCCTATCAATATGAAGAATATCTAAAGAATGCTTTCAGCACCTTGTTGAATCAATGCCACGTAGAATTAAGGCAGTTCTGAAGGTGAAAGGGGGTCAAACACAGTATTAGTATGGTGTTCCTTATAATCCTTTAGGTGAGTGTATATCAAATACATATGTGGTATAAAAAATTGAAGACCACTCAATTGACAACTTAACAGAATTTGTATCGAATGCACTACATAGGGTCATTAAACATACATAAAAGCATAAAAAACATCACAACTTGTCCACACCTGATTTTGTGAGAAATATTTCTAAGATATTCTTCAAATAAAAAATCTGCCTTCAGTGAAAAAAAAATTCTGTTAGGGCATATTTGTACCTTATTTGCTGTTAATGTCCGCTTCTGAGAGATTAAACCATTAAAATATGAGTGTTACACAAAATGGAAAAAACATTCAGTTAAGAGAAAGTCATTGATTCACCCTCCTGCCGTTTATGACTCTGGAACACAAAAGAAGATTTTTTGAGAAACGTCTCTGTGGTTTTGTGTTCATACAATGGAAGTCAATGAGGGCCCTAATGTTGTTTGGTTACCAACATTCTTCTAAATTTCTTCTTTTGTGTTCTGCAGAAGAGAGTTGTACAACACTTTAGCTCCCTCCGAGGCAGGGTTCAAACCTTTAGGATCGGAACAACACGTGACGTAAGCAAACGCTGATTGGCTGAACTTCTGTGGTTTGCAGTTATTCGGCGGACACGCTTAAAGTCACCATGAAACGGAAGTTGGGATTGACTTCTTTTCCGTATCGTTAAAGTATATACGAATGACACGGCTTCTGAAATTTGAAAAAAAAGTAGAGCTGGGAATTTATTTTGCCTTTTCCTTTCTGATTGGTTTGTTGTAAGTTGAGCCTGGAGGGGAGGTCTGAACATGCCTGGCCATTGGACGGTCAGTATAGTCCTACCTCTTTTTTGTTGCTGACGTCATGTGGTGAAGAGTTGTTGTTGAAAGGGGAAAGGGAGCTTAATGTTTTTGATTAAAGATTGCATGCGCAAATTAATTTAGAGAAAATAATGTTTTCATTTATAATAATCACTGCTGGAATGTGTAAAAAAAATTCCTGTTTGATTTCATGGTGACTTTAAATGACGTTCCTGTTGTCTGGCTTATGTCACAAAATAGTTCATTTTGCCGGTGTGAATGCAATCAGGAGATGGCTTTAGGTCACTTACTTTAATTATGCCAGAACTTTTGTTACTGATCTCATCCAGTCGAAAAAGCATCAATGGAAGAACCTTTTCTTTCAAATGGTTCCATAAAGAACCTTTAACTTCTGAAGAACCTTTTTGTTTCACAAAAAGTTTTTTGGGGCAAAAAAGGTTTTTCAGGTTATAAAAAGTAAGAAAGAGATGGTTCTTTAAAGAACCTCTGACTGAATGGTTCTTTCTTGAACCAAAAATGGTTCTTCTATGGCATCGCTGTGAAGGACCCTTTAAGCACCTTTGTTTCTACGAGAGGGCCTGGATGTAAAAAGTTTGGCACATCTGTGTGTACATTTTTTAAAATTCTTTGGAATACAGGACAAGGAGATAACTTTTCTAAAGCTGGAGATCCCTTTTGACCACTATTTTGCTTCGCCGTAAAGTGTTATCATGAGTTCTTTGCACTGATGACACATAAATTATTTTTTCTGCAAAGTTTCTTAACAGAACCATTTCTTTCTTACCTAAAGAACCTTTCAGTACAAGAATGCAAATTTTTGTTTTAAAAGAAATTCTTAATGGACTGATCTCACATCTGCACATCAGCAAAAATGTGCTTCAAAAGGTTCTTCAATGTCAAAAAAGAACCTCTTGGTTCCATAAAGAGCCTTTACTCTATGAAGAAACTTTCTGTTTCACAAAAGGCTCCCTTTGACGAAAAAAGGTTCTTCAGATTATAAAAAGTAAGAAAGAGATGGTTCTTAAAAAAACCTTTGATTGAATGGTTTTTGGTGTAACCAAAATGGTTCTTCTATGGCATCGCTGTGTAAGAGTGTAGGTGTGTATCCAGATTTTTGATATTCATTGACATTTATTTTTTTTGCTATTGCAAAATTGCTATTAAAATCATGAAATAAACTTGTTGTCTGTTGAAATCATTCAAGATTCATTATTCTGTATCTGCAACTGAGCAATTTTTGCAGCCCTTGAGAACAAAATCTAATTGGTTGAAAATGTTGTTAAAAATACAAGAAAACAAAAAACAGACGTTGAAAACATTTGGGAAACTTGTGGCAAGTCTTTTTCAATCCATGTGACATATCCCACCCTTCTAACCCAAACTTCCAACATGGTGTAAAACTTAATTTGGCTTCAGTGGCTTTGACATATTCAAATGCTTGTAAATAATGCACAGCCATCCTTTACTTTGGGAGGCCGAGTGAAAAACACTCAGAGTCTATTTGATTTAATGCAGGCAGTGTTGATTGCCCCATGGGAGGGCAAGTCAACCACCCGCTTCACTCTCTCTCTCTCTCTCTCTCTCTCTCTCTTTCTCTCTCTGTCTTAGAGCTCTTGGATGCAGAAATGGAAGGAGCATGCATGCCGACGACAACTGCAGGGTCTTTCCGCAGGACAGAGCGTTATTGCCTGCGGAAGAGCAGACTCCTGTCACATCTCGCCAAAACCAAATCAATAAAACATGCCGTGTGAAATCAGTGCCATGTTGTTGCCCTCTTATGACAAGCCGGCAAATACCATCCCCAGTTTTAAATAATGCATCTGTTTGCAGATGACAATGGAAGTTTTTGGGGATGATGTGAACAGAAGCACATGCATCAGAGCTGGTGGCTTGTGAAGTCACGGTGAGGTTGAACTTTCCAAGCATGCAATGTGAGACTTGATGTTACAGAAGCATCAATCAGGTGGTTTGGCTGTCAAGGGCCGGTGACGCATCACCATCATTTTCACGTCTCTAAGAATGTGTTTAGTTCGTCTGTAGCAGTTGATCAATAGTTTTGATTAAATGTAATAATTTAGAAGAGTACACTTGTTTCTACATTCGAAAAAAATGTTATTTGACATTTGTACACTGTATAAAGACTGTAATTTAACATGACGTTACTGTAATTCTTTTACAGATTTTTCACATGTTTTTGAAATATGACTTTATATTTTAATAACAGAAAAATGATTGCAAATTTCCTAGAAAACATGTTTTTACAGGATTTCTTTTTACAGTATATTTTTTAAATACGGTAAAACATCAAATAACGGTTAAAGCCTGAAAATTTACAAAAAAACAAGAAAAACATACTTTTACATGACTAAACAGTTTTTAGACTATTTTTCTGACACCTCAGCTGCCAATACATTACAGAATGATTACGAGATTTTTTATTAAAGAAACCTATAAGTGTGCTATTAGTATACTTTATTGTATTGTAATTAAATTAGAAAAAAGTATACTTTCAGTAAACCTTTTATGTAATTCACAAAAATATTATTTATGTACTTATAGTAGAAAAAAAAATGTAAACTAGTTGCGTACTCAAAATTTTGTACTGTTACACTTACAGTATTCTTAAAAATATACTCACAATTTTTTAACTTAAATAAATAATACATGTAAACACATTTTTTTCTTCATTTTATTATTTTATATTTTTAAATGGTTAAAAAAGTGAAATGCTGCTATTGAAAAGTTTGAATTCTTTGCCTTTCTGCTTTTTTCCTAAAAATTGTTGTTAGTGATACATCATATTATTGCTTAAAAGAAAGCTGAAAATTTTGTTTTATTTCTATTTTTCACAGCTCAACAAAAAAATATTTTTTAAGTGCTTGTATATGTCTTTAAATATACAAAGGTGTTTTCACAATCATGTTTTATCTTTGAAACAATTTTACAATGGTAACAGTTAGTTCCTAACAACTCAACATTGTACCCACAGAATGAAAATGTGTCCGTGTAAATCAAGATGAAGCGATGAGCTATGAATGGGGCATTTTTGGGTTATGCTTTTCAAACATTAATGAGCTGAAACTTTACCTTGAGAACGGATATGTAGAAGACATTATCATAAAAGCTATCATAAACAAGATAGGGAATATCATGACAGAGCTGGCTTGCCATGTCTGTTTATATATTTTGCCAAGAGTTATAAAGGCATGCGCTGTTAATCTGCGTAATGAATGAAAGAATGCCAGAGAGGTAATGGATGCCAGCCACATAGCAGATGAATAATTGAGCGTCTGGGGGAACAGGAGAGGTGGACGGGATCGGATGGTGCATCTGTGTCACAGCACTGCCTGGCTTCTCTTTCGGCAGTCACCGGCGCGGTCGCCACGTCAACCAGTCAGAGAGTGAGAACAGGTGTTTACTTCTACATCCATGCCATTCATCCATTAACCACTGTGGTCAGTTGGTGAAGTTTTTAATAGTTTCAGCATGAAATGAGAATTAAAAACGTGTTGACATTGTTTGTAAAATTCCTTGAGTGAAAATATCATGACAGTTAATAAAATCATACTCTCGACATACATATACAACATTGTGGCCAAATAGCAAACTTTGATCAACTGATGTCTTATCTGTTTATTTAAATATATTGTTAAAGATGAATTATAAATGTTATTTGTGTTGGACAGTTATACTTGGAGAATGAACAGAAGCTGAGCTTTAAGATGAATTTAAGGAGGCCTGGTCAAACATTTCCATATATTTCAGTTATAAAGTTTATAATGACAGCTGCAAATAGTGAAGTTTGCAAGTTTGTGTGCAAATTATTACTACATGCAGAGGATCAACAAATAACATATAGTGTAGTAAATGTTTGCTTTACTTCCTATAAGATTATTGGTTTTCTGTGCCCATTTTTGTGCCCACTTTTCCTGTGATACGCTGTTGTTCGCTTTTTTGCATATTTCTTTGGTGTAAACGGAAGTTTAGAATTTAAACATGGTTTGATCTATGGGAGCATTAATAGCACCTTTACATGTTATGCAATATTCCTTAATTGTCTTGCATTAATTCTTGTAAATCTGAATTCATGAAGTACAGATTCAGCCAAGGTAAAAGATAATGTCAACATTAGGAACACATATATAAAAGCATTACATAATGTTTAAGGAACACTTTGTTTATAATTAAATGACTACATCTAGACATTCTTTAAAAATATATATATATTGTATAATATAATTCTGGATACAGTTATATTAAGATAATAGTAATAACAACAACAATAATAATAAAGTATTTATAAGAAATTATTAGTGAATAAATTGCAAACTATAAATTAATCATGGTAACTTGTCTATAAACATAATTTTATATATCCCATGCCTAACTTCTTTCTTCAAAACAAATGCATAATTTATTTTTATTTAATAAATATGTTATTATGCTATTTCACATATTCTTTGAAATCAGGTTTTCGATTAGTTTATTTAAATACCTGCTTATGTGTCGCAAAATAAAGGTTCCCATGTTTATTAGGTATGGTTCCATAAAGAACTTTATGAAATATATATTTAAAAGAACTATAAGAAATGTATGAATATGAAATAAGGAAATATAAAAAGGTAAGAAAGAATTTTATCGTTCTTTTGAAAACCTAAAGTTGTTCTTCAAAGCGCATTAGAACACATTCACTTGTGGGCACATGTGCCCTTACTTACAAACTCTCATCTTGTAAATTGAAGACGGGAGGGTGGGTGTCTGTGCGGGTGGGGTGAGTTTACCAGAGGCCGCTGCCAATGGAAACGGCACACACGAGTAGCGTCGAGCCAGTGCACCGCGTCCGCCTCCATGTCAGGTCCACTCACCTGCCAGGTGCGCAACGAAGATGATGGCCATGAACGGCAAGCAGCACTTCACCATGCACCCCGCGCTGCACCCGAGCTCCGACAGCATGCGGCGCGTGTGCCTACCTGCCCCGCAGGTACGTTTTACGGTAAACCGCTCTTTCCAAAGACGCATTGTCTCCATTCTGTCACTTTTGAGTTGCTCCAACGTCCCTCCCTCCCCAACCCGACCTCTCCTCTCCTTTCCTCTACCACTATCTCTCTCACATGCCTATCCAAGCAAAGCTGCAGCTTTCATATTAATTTTTATGACATGTGCTTTGAGGTGGGTGCATGAGAATGTTCTTTAATCCGGAGTTGACACAATTCCCCACTGACTTTCATATGCGCGCTCTTGCCCACAGCTCCAGGGCAATATATTCAGCGGCTTTGATGAGAGTCTCCTGGCCCGCGCTGAAGCTTTGGCGGCGGCTGACATTGCCAAGAGTCACGCTTTCAAGACGGACGTCACCTACCATACCATGAGCAGCGTGCCTTGCACCTCCTCGTCGTCCACGGTGCCCATATCTCACCCATCAAACAACCTCCCCTCGCACCATCACCACCACCACCTGAGCCACCAGACCTTGGAAGGAGATCTACTAGACCACCTTTCTTCTAGTTTGTCGGTCAGCGGCATGGGCGCGCCGACGGATCCTTCGGTGATGACATCCCAAGCCCACCAGCACCACCTGCAAATGGGTCACCTGCACCAAGCCATGGCCATGGGCCACCCGCACACCCTCTCGGTGCACAACGGGATGGCGTGCATCAGCGACGTGGAGTCCGATCCCAGGGAGCTGGAGGCGTTCGCCGAGAGGTTCAAACAGCGGAGGATAAAGCTCGGGGTCACGCAGGCGGATGTGGGTTCTGCCCTCGCCAACCTCAAGATTCCGGGCGTCGGGTCGCTTAGCCAAAGCACCATCTGCAGGTTCGAGTCGCTAACCCTTTCCCACAACAACATGATAGCCCTCAAGCCCGTCCTCCAAGCCTGGCTGGAGGAGGCTGAAGCGGCTTACCGGGAGAAAAACGGCAAACCGGACCTTTTTAATGGCAACGAGAGGAAACGAAAGCGCACGTCGATCGCGGCTCCGGAGAAGCGATCGCTCGAGGCGTATTTCGCAATCCAGCCGCGACCGTCGTCCGAGAAAATCGCGGCTATTGCGGAGAAGTTGGATCTGAAGAAGAACGTGGTTCGGGTTTGGTTCTGCAACCAAAGGCAAAAACAGAAAAGGATGAAATATTCAGCGGTGCACTAGTGCTGATGTTGCGAATTAGACATTTTAGGAGCATCACATGCAGGGATTTAAATATCTTTAATCGTTGTAAGCCTATAAAGACTCATTTTCGTATATTGCCTTCACTTGGTGTAGCCTACAATTTTAAACATTGATATTGAACAATCTTTTGGCAAGACTTTATACAACACATTGTTCAAGTTACTAAGCAATACTATTTAACGCGTAGCACTTACCGTTTACTTATTTTAAGGGAATGACTGTGAGAACGCACTGTTACTGTTATTACTAAATTAATCATGGAAACTTAATATGTATAATATGGGCATCGTGATGTAAATTGTTCTCTATAATTTAAGTTAAAATGAATACGGGGAAGTCTGAATTATAAGCAATCGATTGCAATCCTTTTATTTTAAATAATTTTCTTTAAATATATTTTCAGGAGATTCATCGAAAGGCTACTATAACTTTGTTTCAGTATTATCACACGTGAAATTATATTTTGAAGTGTGTATGTGTGTTTTGTTATTTAAAGACGTATTTATTTGACTATTACAATTTACGCACAAGGTGTTGCTGGAGTATCACATGAAATATCATTGAAATGTGTTTGTAGTATTTGTTTGAATGTCTCGTGACTGCATATATGATGTACATCACATGTTCTCACAAACTGTCACGAAATATTTCGTGAATGATCGTCAGTAAGTCAAAGTGATGAAAATATGCAAAAACTGATGGTGTAATGAAGAATGCTGCTATTTGGTTTGCATAAATGTAGCCACTACAATCACTCTCACGTTTATTCTTCACATTACACTGTGTGACTTTGAATGTTATTTAATAAATTGTTGATTTTTGCAAAGCCTTTGTGAGTTTTTTATTATCAATATTAGTTTAAAGGTTTGGAAAACTGCAAACAATTCTATCTCACGTATAATTTACATTGACAACTCAATAAAGACATTTCAGTAAAAAGGATCAAATGCATGTTTTATTTAACAGTAACATAATAAAAAGTCCCAAATGGCTAGATAAGAAAGATTCTTTTTCTTACATAAATTATCTCCGACGCGTTAAAATCATTGTAATATCATAAATTGATGAGACCCTTGTTGTTTTATTAATAAGCTGGTTGAGCGTAATTGTAATTAAACATTCATGACTAAACATATAGACTACACACCATCACGAATATTTAGATAGAATTGGAAGATTGGACAATCCCGCCAACACAACAAACATCATATTATTTCCTCTTTTAATTCAGGTTTAAACAGACACCGCTTAATAATAAATGCCTTTGTGCAGAGGGATTTGAAATTATTAAGTAATGACGATGCAATATTAATTGTATATTGGTATAAAACAGGCAGAGAGCTGAGGGGAGAGATGCTAGTCTTAGAGGCTCAAGGGATGAAGAGACACTGTGCAGGTAAGATCATGATGATGATGATGCTCAGTCTGTTTTTATTTGTGTTGTCATTTTATCCTCGTGTTTGAAGAAGTAATCTTAAAGTTGGCAGGCTTTTGTATGTATTTCTTGTTGCTATTCATATACCTATTGTCATTAATATATATTTTTTGTTTTACCTTATACTTTTATATTACAGTTTAAATGAGAGACAAATAGATAAATATTACGAATTTAATTCTTTGAAGTGATTATAAAGATCTTAACAACTCTTTGTTGCTTTAGACTACATTTTAAAGTATTGTTTTTTATTAAAAGAAAATCTTTAAAGTAGTAGTTTTTTATCTTAAAAGGAAACATTTATTTTATTAAATCTAACTTCTTCTCATGTGCTATATGCGAGCTGACACATATTTTATTTAATTGTTTTCATTTTCTCTATTAGTACTAATGAATGTTTGTATAGCACGGGAAAATAAATGTCCACGTGAAATGCAAATAGTTATTTGACAAATTAAATTTCACATTTCAAACCTAATTTGAAGTAATAAAGCCTATATTCAAGATCTAAAAATGTTTGAGAAATCTCTATGTGTTTTGAAATAAACTTTTAAAATGTATAAAGTGCGCAATGGATGGACATGCTCACCGCGCTCCAGTTTCAGTGAGAACTAAATTGTAATATTTGTATAGGAGTCATCAAAGTAAACCAGGGGGTGAATTCACGTGATAGGACGCGCAACTTAAATAATTAATAGCAATTCAACTTTTTATATAATAATACTCAGACAATGGTGTAAACCAATCTAAGTTGAGCACAGACCAGGGGCATGTGGCCAATGCTGTGGACTGAATTATTGATAAACTATTGAAAGGTAGAGGCCTGACCAGTAAACCATGTGCCAAGGGACGTCCTATGGCATGTTGCAGGGCATTGTTCAAACACTTTACCTTTTGTCTGTTCAGTTATTTTCAGTTTATATTCATCAATCTTTATTTGTATCTTTTTTTTTCTACACGAGTTACTACTAATAGAATGCATAAAAACATTGATAATAAGATATTAATTCCACTAGGAAAAACAACCTGGGGTTTGGTGAAATATATAACATTAAATAAAGATGATAATGTGTAACTTGGATTCTAGAGACGGAGTGATGTGACAGTGGTAATCTTCATCAGAACTCTGTCTGTATTTAATAATGTAGCCTAACATTGTACAGTTTATGGAAACCTAAGGGGAATCTAGTTTAAAATACTGAATTTCTTTCACATCTTTAGACTTATTTTAGACAAAAATATGTCTACAATGAACCGATTTTATCAAAAGAGAAATCAGGAGATAAACTCTGAGACATAACATAGAAGAGCCTAGGTTCTTTTTTATTATATACAGTAGTCTTGAGTATTTGTAAAATGCGTGTCTGTGAAAGAGTGAAGAATGTTGTTTTATATTTCAAAGAAGATCTGACAGAATGAGGGTGGAAGACTGTCTTTAGGAGGATGTGGCGCGCCCCCGCTCCCTCTGCGGAACACGGGCTTGCTCTTGCGGGTCCGCGCATGAGAATGGCGCTTAATAATTCATAGAGCGCCAGCAGCAACACATGAGAATGCGGCCAATGAGGAGACAGACAGTGCGCCGGGTGCGCTTTATTAGTCTATTTCCATCATCATCACACGCCAAGACACCTTAGGCATTTGCCCGCAGTGTCTCAGAGAGATAACTCACAGGGTTATCCGAGGGGATTCGGTTGCCGGCCGAAACTTGAAGCCGTCCTTCAGAGGTGAAATTTGGGCGTGTCTCCACCCAACTCTATTGCGACGTGTTTGTAGCCTGTATGAATGTCTCTTTCCTACTTTCATAGGCTGTCTGAAGAGTTTGCACGTGATAAAATGAGCTGCGTAGACTCTCAACATTAGATATGCATTGTCTGAAAAGAAAATTCCGTGCTTGCGAAGTGAATTAAATGTTATTAGCGTTTTAGGTAAATTTATTGAGAGTTTAGGTTCTGCGCATTAATCTAAGATCTGATGTTCAACGATAGTCCCTCAACTCTAACGTTTTGTAAAACCGTTTAATACAGTGACAGCGTCTGCAAGTTGGCTTCGAATCTACGCCAAAAAATGGCAAAAAATATATATTTTAAATATTATTCTTATCTAATGGTTTCGATTACAAACACCAGTATGCACCATCTGTTTACCAATGAAAACATTGCAAGATTCCTTTAAGTAATGTGGGCTTTATTCGAAAATGATTTAATGATGTTTTATGGGTATATCTGCCAGATAATATTGAGAAACTTCTTTTAGTTTTGAGAAAATTAATACAAATCCCATTGCTGTAACTCATTGTTCATCCAAAACTATATTGGTAGATATGTGCTTTTAATTATTATAATGTATTAGTTGCAGTTTTGCTAAAGTCAAAGCAAATAACTTTTACAGCAAAGGTAAATACGTTCAGGTGTATTCAGCTTTCTTACATCAAGACACTGCTTAAAATATCCAACACATTAATTACATAAAGACAGAATAGAACAATTCAAATTGGATAAAAATAAAGTCACCCTTACATAAATAGAACTACACATGGATCAAAATAAATAAAATATACCCAAACAAAACAGATTAATTAAAGTAAATGAATAAATAAAGGCACAATTAAGCCATTTGAAACTAAACTTTGATTAAATAAAGAAATACATAAATATGTCAAATTTATATGAACATATTCACATAACTTCTCACTATCCCATTACATGAGTTATTGACAGTAGAACGTACTGGAAGACCAGAAAAGAGATAACAATAAATGAATAAATCAATAAAGGATGGAATCAATCAATCAAACGTTTTCAACTTCTTTCATGAATAACTCTACATGGGATTGTTGTTTCTGTTGTTTTCCAATGAGTTTCCAATACGAGTCTCTGCTCCGTTGGGTTTGTTCAGTATAACCGTCTCCTCTGCTGGAGATGATCACTGTTCTAATATAATAAATATCCAACCGATCCAACCTCCTCCATGGGTTACTTTCATTGGCTGTGGTAAAGCAGTATGTAGAAACATCTGGAGTATTTTTAACACCATCGATTGCTTTTTGAGCTGTCAAGGTGGAATGTGTTGATATAGCTGTTCCTTTCCATACTAAATTAAATTACTCTAAACAATATATATATATATTATAGGTGCAGTTTGTAAAACTCGCCGCTAGATGGCGCACTAACAAAACAACAACAATGCCGTAGCTTGATGACGCTGTGAAGGAGAGTGGAATGATTGGATCTGTTGTCTTCAACTCCACCGCTGACGGCCATCAATCACACGGGAACGAAAAGTCATGTTGGGAGATGAGGTAATGTTTTATTATTGTTGCGAGTAATTGTGGTCCACAAATAAGTGACAGCCCGAAACAAGTTAGTGGCATGTTCGACGCTACATTACTTCCACATTTGTCCAAGACACTGGCTGTGTCCGAAATAGCCCCTTATACCCTAATATAGTGCACTATTTGAGGGGACATTCATTTTGTGGTGTCCGAATTCATAGTGGACATTATTAAATGTACTCATTCAATCCCACAAGGCATCAAAATAACGAATGTACAACCGATGTACACTCGCGGCAAGCTGCTAGCTCTATCGCGATGCTCGCGCTGAGTGAATTCCCGCGTCTTTGCAGAAGATGGCGCCCGCAGCATTTCACGTGCACCGAGTGTCAGATTGATACTTTGACTATTTCTTGTTTTTGTCTGACTATAAAAAAGGTATGAATGTGTCTTGAGTAATTTGACACGAATACAGTGTTATAATCTTTGACTAACAATCAATGAATAACAGTCACCTTTCTGAAATATAAGTAATATAAAACTTCTGCAATTTATTGTGGAGGCCTCTCACAGCACCCTCAGCCCCTCCACTTTATAGAATAAATAAAGTACATTTTTCACTGTAAAAATGCAACAATTTTAACAAGTGAATGATGAAAAAGTTTAAATGTCTGTTTCAATTTAAAATTGTTTAAGGTACAATCTTATGGCTGCCGGGATTCATTTTTTTAGCTATTTTTGCAACAGTTTTTCAGTAACAGCCATCACTTTTCGAACTTCTGGATGAGATTTAATACTGTATTAAAAAAAGGATAAAAGCACCATCATAAATAAATGACTAAAAATCAGTCCAGAATGAGTTTATTCTCTTTATAGCCTACATTCAGAGAACAGACCAATAACTTAAGGTTTTGCTGCCTGTCTTGGCTGGTGGACAAGTGGGCTTAGCTAAATCTTATCATCAGTCAACAGTCCAGTAGCATTTTAACACAGAAACTGAATAATGTAGAAATGGTTCTTCACTGCACGAATTCAATAAACACACTGATTTAAAATAAACAAACAAAACTATTTTAGTCAAGAGCAGTTCATGATTTTGTATTTTGTTGCTTCATTTACATTGACGTCAGCACAGCAGCAGGTTTTTAGTCTATAGGGTAAAGATATTGTAAAGCAGCCGGTTGTTATCTAAGAGTGTGATCAGGACACAGATATAGTGATATAGATTTGACTGTTTACTTTCATTTAAAGCACAATGTACTGTTTTTATGTGTTTTTGACAATACCTTGTATTTCAAAGTATAAAAGACTTGCTTTTGTAGCCTGTGCTGTATGAGAACTGGCGTCTGTGCACACTGAGTGAGAAATCGATAGAAAGTTTAAATGGGCAAACGTCTGTGTAAGCCATCAGTATAGTCTTCATCTTGTCTGCTTATTCTGCTACTTAATGATTTCTTATATGCCCTATATATATATATATATATATATATATATGTTTATAAAGCTAGACTCACCTATGAAACTTCTGTTGTGTGCTGTACTCGTAGCATATTCATTGATTGATACATCTTGATATAATGTGGTTGCTCATTTTTAAACCTAAAATGGAAGAGTGACTTATAGATTGAAGTTAGTCACACAGATGACTGCAAGTAGAGTTGTCACGATACCACAAACATATCTTATGATAAAGATATAAACAAAAAGATACATTTTTACCACAAGTGGACTTGAAAAACAAAGAAAATTCTTCACACCAGCTGCACTTTTATTTCTACTTTCTTTTATTATTTTTGACACACATTTTGCATAATACATTTGCAAATATACATCATTTTATCTCCTTACTGTCATTTAAATTCTTAAGTTGTATTTGTGATTTTAAATTGTTGTTCAACTATTTTAAACTGTAAAACATTTTTAAAAGATGTTTTATGCACTATGTTTTGTATTTTTACTTTCTCAACCATTATTTTGTGAAGCACTTTGAATGGTCTTTGGGTATGAAATGTGCTAAATAAACTTGCCTTCATTTTACAATCTGTAACATCTATTACACTTTTATTATGGTTTATATCATATTTCATAACAATGTAATAGTCTTAATACATTAAAGGGGGGATCTTCCATGGCTAAAACGAACATTATTGTGTATATATGGAGTAATACAGTTTGTTTACGCGGTTTAAGGTTCAAAACACATTCGTTTTCACATACCATACATTACTTATGCTTCTCTGTGCCCCACCTTTCAGAAACACATTCATTTTTACAAAGCTCATTAATGTGAAAAGCAGGGTATTCTCTGATTGGCCAGCTACCCAGTGATTTGTGATTGGCCGAATACCTCAAACATGTGGCGGAAATGTAACGCCCCTAACCATATTCAGAACATCAGCTCCCAAAGCATATTGACAGGTGATCATGTCTTTGGTACCCTGTTATAGTTCAAGCCCGAATATGATCCAGAAAATGCAGATGACCAAGCTGATCAATCAACTTTGCTAGCGTTACTTCAGTAGAGCGTAACAGAACGGTAAGGTTTTATTTAAAAAAAACTATTATGGGTTAACAAATAGCCTTTGTGCACAACCAGGTGTTAATGTGCCTGCACACACTTGAATTTTGGAGTTGTACTATTTTGGAACAGTGTTGTAAATAAAACTAAACCATTGATTTCTTATTGTGCCCTCTTTTGGAAGACCCAACTAAGTAGTTTTTCGTTTGTAATGAAACAAGCAGTATCTCCACAACATTGTGGCGGCAACAACAACACTACATTGTGAATAGCTGGTCCTTCTTACTTTGCAACAATGAAGCACACACACACATTATTTAAGAATGGAAACTTATATTTAGAAAATTTTCTTTAGTAACATAATGTAATGTTACACAGAAACACAGAATTGATTATAGGATGATATACAAAAATAATGGATAAATCACAGATGAACAAAGCAAAGCTCATTTTGGTTGATATTGAATCCTTTTTTTGACACATTTTATGAGATTTTCTAGGAATTCGTACAGTAGTATTTCAACATCGTTTGCAAGTTCACAGGTTTTCTGTAAGAGAGCAACAAGAAAATATTGTTATTTTTATCTGATTAAAGAAAGGAGGGAAGTATGGACAGAAATGTTCATTCCAGGATTGAATTTACCTCATGCCTATTATTAAACGAGTTTAAGTTCCTTATTATCTTCTTGTCTATACGGAAAGGTTCAAACATGGGCCCAGATAGCCCAGAGACCTTATCTTTCAGTTCTTTTTCAGCCTGGCAGAAAAACTCATTCTGTAAAGATAATAAAATCAGAAGAGGAGGTTTAAATCATATTTTTATAACAGCTCTTGAGTATTGAGAGTAAACACACGGTCATACATTAAAGCAAGAGTCTCCTGCTACTAACTGAATTGTATTGTGTTTTCAGAATAAGGGCATTGAATGTATGTTGACCATTATCGCATATTAAATATGCAACAATGTTGTCTGCAAATATATTTTTTGTACATAAAACAATCATTTTGGTTTGTGCATTAAAATATTTTTGTTGGGTGGCAACACCATTTAACAACTTATACAAATGGCAGGTATCCATTGTGACAACTTGCTGCACAATTGTCACACAGTCAGTGTCTATACAATGCATTTTGTCTTGGGAACTAAACAATCTAACCTACCAAACATTCACTTATTTAATTCCTATTATTCAAAAGTATAACAACAAGCAGTGGTCTACATCCAAATGCTCACATTTAAATCAACTGATTATTTTCTGATCATATGCAAAACTCCAGGAGTAATGAAATCCTACAAACATTTGTCAAAGCAAATACATTTCATGTGTAGAATCTCACCGTGCAGCTCAGATGGTTCTTCACTTTCAGATCCCTGAGAAAAATGTTCTCCTATTAAAAACAAAAGTTAAAATTAATATCGGAAAAATGTCAAATCAGGTCCTGACAGTTGTTGTTATTATCATGTTGAAAAGTTCAATTTTACATTGGGGAGATCTTTTGTGCTGTCGTTCAAAGCATCAAAAAGACCCGTTAACAAAATCTTGTCAGTGTCGTCTGGGGGAGCAGCTGAGATGCACACAGCCGCGAATGCCAGCAGTATCATAGTCTTCATCATCATGATTGTCTGCGTCAACAGATTGACTGGATTTGACCTTTTCAAATGCCAAAAGTGAATAATAACACTTCTGATGTGTTCTGTGTATTTATCATCTGAAGAAGGGAGACCTGCCCATGAAACTTCCGTTGTGCGCTGCAAGCACTAATAACAGCTCAAACTCATTGGCTGATATAGTGCACTTGATATCCTGATAGATTGTAGCTGATAACTTGTGCAGATTTCGCTGAAGAGGGGAAAAAATATGATTTTGGTATCTGGTGGTGTGCAACCACAAGTGTTTGGTTGTGCAAACTCTTAATGATGAATACTGATAACGTTTGCTGCAAAAGTCTTTAAAACAGCAAAAGTTTTGTTTGCAAGAGTTGATAGAAATGTCTGATGACTAATAACAGAATAAAAGAACCTTTGAAGTCTATTTTTAAGATGTTGTCTACTTGAACCTTAAAAGCCCCGTTTTCAAAGCTTTGATTGTGTTGTTTGGGTGTTTAACAATTGATGTTCATGTTTCTAATATAAAAACACTTTATATTTCACATATTTCAAGTCTATCGTCCACCACTGTCTCTCTTCTCACAAAACAAACACAATTTCTTCCGTTTTTTTCAAAGTCCCGCCTTCCGAAACGCTCTGATTGGTAAAGCTGACCAGGTCTGTCTTGATTGGTTCCCCACTTAGATTGTGTTTGAACAAGTCCCACCCCTACCATATCAGCGAGCCTACACTTCTCAGTCTGTTGTGATTGGTCGGTGTCCCTCTCAGTGCACGTGAATTCATAAGCTTTGGCTTGTAAACAGTAGCAATGGCATCAACTTCACTTCATCAGTTAAAAACATGTGGATCCATCGAAGTGAAACGGAGTCCTGCTTGTGCATACGCAAACGTCAATCTTTGTTAGAGATCACTTTTTTTCTACAATGCGAGGGAAATGACACTGAAGCGAATGGCGTCAGACCAGTTACATTATCACTGATAACAGAAGCGTTTTTATATTGGACCCGTTTGGATAATAAAACAAACAGATTGACTAGGAGACTGCAAGCAGAACCTCAGAGGACGTTCCATAGAAGTGTTATAGACAGAGGTAAGCGCACACACACACAATATCAGTGTATTACACAGAACAGCTTTCACAGCCGATGTTAAAATCATGGAAGCTGTTATCTGAACGTTGGTTATCTTAGAATGTGTGTAGCTGAATTCTTATTACCAAAGGTATGAATGTGATAAAAGTGAAAGTAGTTTAGCGCGCAGCTCAGTCACATGTTTACAATCTCTGATAACCAATCACTACTCCAGCTGTTCTTCTCTGAGGAAGGCCTCGCCCATTTTTGGGCGTATTTCTGTGGGGGGGGTTATGAAAAGCACTTGGAATAGTGACATTATGTACCGGCAGGAAGTAGAGGACTGTAGTAAATTCCAGCCGTTCTCAGTAGTCCTTGAAAAGTGAATTCTGTTAAAGACAATATCTTGCTTGGCATTGAATTTTTGCTGGTATTATTTATGCTATAATAGCAATATTACACACTAACTAAAGTTTGAAAATGGGATCGCGGGGAATGGCCGGTTTAAGAGGCAGTTTACTGGAGAGGGATTAGCTTAATCCAGGACTAGGCCTAGGTTAAATAAGGATATTCAAATTGTTTTTAAAAACATATTTTACAAAAAACCTCACATTGTGCATTTTGAGACAAAACATTTGAAGTGATATATTTTAATACAGTATTTGTCAGTGGAGGTTGTTTTTAATCAAGCGAATTCAAACATTTAAATTAGTCGGAGACTAGGCCTAAACCCTGTCCGGGAAACTGCCCCAAAGTTTTAAAAACAACTTCAGAAACCAGTTTCAAAATAAGCCTTTTATTGTTCCGATAACCACAAAGATAGATGCATACGAAATTTACACTATGTTGCAGGCATGAATTTCATAGTAAGAACAATGCTTATAATAGATGACAGCATTCACACTGAGAGTGGGAGTCATGTGGTGTTGAATGTGGTGTTGAACAGCTCAATAGCTGAAATGAACAAATGACATATTTGGGAAGTATAAAATAACTTAAATAAATAATTGTATGTAATGCATAGAATTGAATGTAACATGCATTATTTTTTTGGGAGTAAAATGGTATTTAAGCTCTGGTGACTGGGATGGTTTTGGTAAACAAATCTGGCAACCTTGTAGTAGTATTCCAACAGACTATTTCACCTCTTGCAGTATTTCCAGCTATCACAACATTTAACAAGGCATACCAATATATTGCATGTAGAAATAAATGTTCACATCATAGCTTCCCTCGCAGTCTGGGAATCGGGCCTGTTTTACATTGTCAAAAATCACTAGCAATGCTTGCCTTTGATAAATGTCTTTAAATGATCAGCGTACCGGAATACCAACCTGCCAACAATGACAAAAATGATGCGTTAGATACAAGGGTTTAGAGTCCAATTGACTAGTTCTTGCTAGGTATCATTATGTTTCTCTCTTCATCAGTTTGCAACTCTCTGAGTCTTAAGATTACACACATGGCAGATGCATAAAACAGCAGGGAGGAGATAAAGTAATGATAGAATAAATTGACCAATGAGTTTAGCTGGGTTTCGATGTTCAGTAACTTTATCTGACAAAATTTTTGTATTTGTATACCAGCACAGTGGAAAATTACAACTTTACAACATTGTCTCGTGACATTATTGAAAATCCATTTATACAATACAAATACATCAACCAAATTAAGATTTATTATGTAACTAATAAACTAACTAACAAACAAAAACTTTGATCTATCAATTTGTACCCTGCTAACTTGCACGGTATTAAATAAGGAGAAAGTGTTCTCTCTTTCTCTCTTGCCATAATGTTAAGGTGGTGTTTACATTAGCTCATTGTTGTTTGAAAATGGCTTTATAAAATGAAACTGATCCTCGTTTATACTGCCGTATCCACATGTGTTTTAGAAAAAATCAGCGTTTACAGTACGCTACTGAAACGCATGTCACATGATCATTCAGACACGCTGGGCATGCGCAAACAAATGTACACAATGGTTAAGGACAGTTGGTTACTAGTCACCGACCGACCAGTTCCCTTACATGATGGCGAGGAAATGCAAGGACGTCTTCACATGAATAACATTAGATGTGGTAATGTTATTAGGCTTGTTTGATTTCATTCGATCGACGGACGACTAAGCAAAACTGTGTGAGCTTTTTAAAAGCATACGGCTCTCGATTCTCTCGTGTTGCTGTAATGTCACCGTGTCGATCCGTGAACAGCTTGAAGTTAAAGAAGCCAGTTTGTTGTTTACACGGTTCTTGCAAGGCTGGTCATTGTTGCCTTCATGTAACGTAATTGGATATGAATGGGGCTTAAAGAATCATGAAAGCAAACACAATGATATAAATGACACAATCAGTAAGCGAATGTGGGAATCCACGCTTGCATGGCTCTGTTTTCGTCCATTTACATAGAAACGCAACCACCGAGTTTTCAAACTAAAACGGGGTCTGTGGAACAAAAAAATGCTCCAAAGTCTTTGTAAATCAATTTAAAAACGAAATGAAATATAAAACAATTTTGTAATGTAAATCAAAAGGCCTCAGGACTTTTTTGCTCTTTGTCCCTAATGCATTTACTTAAAAAAACACATTTCATTCCCTGAAATTTTCATTGTTTTTTTGTTCCTTTATGTACAGTGTGAAGTATACAGGTGAAGTAACACAAAAGCAGTGCCACAGACTGATTGATTCCATGCCACGCCGGATTGCTGCAGTAATTCAGGCAAAAGGAGCAACCAATCTAAGTATTGAGTGCTGTACATGCTCATACTAAACATGTTCATACTTTTCAGTTGGCCAAGACTTCTAAAAATCCTTTCTTTGTATTGGTCTTAAGTAATATTCAAATTTTCTAAGATAGTGAATTTGGGGTTTTCATTAGTTGTCAGTTATAATCATCAAAATTAAAAGAAATAAATACGTGAAATATATCAGACTGTTTGGAATGAATGTAAACATTGAATGGAATTAGTGAAATAAATCAACTTTCTGATGATGTTCTAATTATATGACCAGCACCTGTTTACTATATACTGGGGTCTCAGACTGACTCAGGCGAGTGGCCATGGTTTCTGCACAGAACACAGACACGCCCCTTGTGTTTGAGAGCAGAGAACACAGCTCAATATTTTCAAGATTTTGAAACTTATTTCATTATGAACTTATTTTATTTACTTTTTCTAGGTTTTTATTCATATTTCGCGAAGTGGTTATTAACACATGTTTTTCTATGACGTGACAAACACACAACACATGTTTAATGTTGCTATACTTGCAGCAATTATTTATGTCCCTTCCAGGCAAAGATGAAATGAAAGGAAGGTCAGGTCACTCTCCAGCAAAGTCTCATGGTCAAATAAACGTCTGATAAGGTTTGGTGCATTCCCAAAACTGCATAGGGCCTAAACCGCCCTCTGATGGGTTTCTTGGAATTATGAAGAATGGAACATATCAACTCAGTCTCTGGTTGAGCTCAACTCTACATGTGCTTGAGAAACCAAACGTCATGATTTGCATGTGTTACAGCACATACTACACATACAAACAAACATCATATTCTTTGTGCTCTTATGAACCAGGAAATGCAAATATTTGGCTGCTTGAACTGTACAGTATCTTCACCAGACTTTCTTTAGAATGTTCCCTTCTCCAAACCTCTTTCTCTAGCGCCACCTAGAGGCAATTTTCCTTTAAAAATAACTATATACGATAATTGAAAATAAGAATTGCTGTTGGAAGGAGGAAGAGACCAAGACCATGACATACTGTATGCTTTGTAAACAATCAAAACATGTGAGAACTGTCTTAAGAAGTTTTTTCAAGAATAAATAATATTCCTAACTTTTTTTCAATTTAAATTTAAGAATTTAAAAAGGGCAGTTAAGCAGAACTGTCTTAAGAATGTTTTGTGAATCAGACCCTGGAGACTGCGGGGCATCAACATGTGCGTGAAACAAGAGAAACACTGACGGAGCATCTAATTTGCTTTCAGCTGGTTTTGAGCTATTCTGCCGTTTCTTGTGGTAAATATTAGTGTATTTTTGTTTCTACTGTATTCCATTTTTAAAGAGGAACTATTACAATGTTCTTACAGTGTAAATTGTTGCTGTGAATGTAAATTGTTGTGTGTGAATGTAAGCTGTCTGCCAAGTTGTAAATACGAAAGTGAACAAATTACAAAGTTATTATTTTGACTTTGAATGAGTCGTCTGTTGTTCTTATTTCAGTTCCGTGTCAGATTTGCGTCAATCTGTGTAATGCCCGCTTACATGCCATTTGCGACACTGCATGCAGTAGACCATTTGACCAATCAGATCAGAGTAGGCTGACAGAAAGGAGGGTATTAGACAGATGAATCGCCAATCAAATCAATTGAGAGTCAAAAAAGAAGTGAGGTAATAATAACTGGATATTATTAGACGTACGGATGGACGTAATCTTTTTGTTGCACACTACATAAACCAAAGTAGGACCTTAAAAATCACAAATTATTTACTCCAAAATACGAGACAAGTTGCGTCCTGTATCGATGCGATATGGGATGCATCATTTCTTCCAGCATGAATTCCAGCTGTAAATTTCATGTGTAGCAGCTCACTTGAAACGATTTGCAAGACTTCTGAGTGCCAGAAGAAAAATTCCACTTCTACTGTATTCTGAATATTTATGTATAACAGAAGTGAGTACACCCCTCACATTTATGAAAACATTTTATTATATCTTTTTGTGTGACAACACTGAAGAAATGACACTTTGCTACAATCTAAAGTAGTAAGTGTACAGCTTTTATAAGAGTGTAAAAAATCAACACTGCCATCTCGACTTGAGCAGTCATTTTCAAATATTTTTTATCATTCTGTTAAAAATAAATACCTTTACAATCTGATATGTGATAGGGGAAAAGTTAAACAAAAACCAGTCCGGAACCCACGACGACATGTTGGTAACATATCTTCATGGAACGCATCTTTACCGAAGATCCCAATGATTTTTGACAAAAGAAAAATTGTCACCTGCCATGTATTGTTGACAAATGCCACTATAGGACTGGTTTTGTAGTCCAGGGTCACCAAAATGTGTTGTGTAACAGTAACTGCCTGTTTTTACAAAAAAAAAATCAGTTGGCAGGTAGAGGGTCAAGTCACCGGACATTGGAATATGCGGCAAAAAGTTCTATCACTATCCCCTAAAGATATTTTCTGAATAAACACTCCAATACAGTTAAGGATTTAACGCGAAGGTTGTCAGTTGTGTTGCTTAAACGAAATTGATAAGCTTAAATCTAATAGCATGTGCATACTAAATCAAACATTGTGTAGAGGGGCAAGAATTAATGTTCATGCTTCAGCAATGTCACTCCAGAAAGACTGTAGCTTAATTAAAACACCACATGCCACATATGCATTGCAGTAACTGCTAGAGAAGCCATTTAATTAACATTGAGTTCTTTACAAGCTACATGAGTCTTTGCAGCGCCAAGCCTAAAACATCCTTGACCCTCAGAAAACACTTCAACCTAATCTAGAGAAGAATTTGCAGTTTGTGTGAAGTTCTAAATCGTTGTTCACCCATTTTACCTCAGGGTATAGGGATGTTATTTTTGGGAAGGTACAAGCTTTTTGTACCTACCATCCATTACCTAGCAAAAAAAATCAGTAAGAGTGCTGCAACAAGTACACGCTTTCCAAAGTAAAAGGGCTTTGAGTGACAAATTAGAACAATAAAATGGCAAACATCTAAATGAGATATGCAAGACTTCCTGAAGGACGACCACTTATAGACCATGTATAAATCACTTAAAAGGTTTATTCATCACATGTCCTCATGGCCATTTCAAATTAAAGTCGACCAAAGCCAAATTCCTTCACATTCAGGGGCCCAATAGATGCTTGCTCCCACCTTAGATCTATGGAGAACAGACAAGTAGTGAGAAACTTCCAAGACCATAATCAGAATCACTTTTAGTTAGTCCGTGTTTCAACACATACCTCCAAGAACCTGATCGCTTGCACTACTGCTGCTACAGGTAGAGTCACAGCAGCCACACACCTGATCAGATTCATCCACAGACACCCACCTGCCAAACAAAGACACATCCTCAATGATAAACGTCATCCTACAGACCCAGTGAAGGCCATTTGGGGGTAACATACCCATTAGAGGAGAACGAGCAAGCCTTGTGCTCAGAATTTGTTGGAGTGGCTACAGGAACCGCCTTCAAAATGCATGTGATGTAGACCTGCAAAGACAACAGGGTTTGGGTTTCCAAACAGTGCACTAGAATGTACTCAACTAAAGCAAATACATACCAGCCCACTGTTCGCTTGCTGAAACCGGAAAGCCTCCAGCTGAAATTGCAGCTTATCAATTTGAGTTCGAGGCAGGTAGCGAGAGTTCGAGCCGGTGAACTTTGCGTCAACCAGGCACCTGGTGAAGAATGAAGTTAAACACCATGGAATACTTCTAGGATAAGCTGGGTACATGCCTTACCCATTATTCTCAATGAAGGAGTATCTGGGAGCGGAGTTCACGTCAGGGGACATAGTGGCTACGCAACGGTCCACAAACACACGTAGAGGTACATGGTTGAACGTCTTCACAGAGGCCTCAATATTCACAATGTCACCGAGGAAATACTGGTTTGAGGGTCTCTCAAACTGCCACTCATCTTGTAAGGAAAAAAATTGATAAGGTCTACAAAATTGAGTTGAAACTACATTAAACCCTACATAATACATACCAGTCATAAGCTTGAGGGAGAAGACCAAACGCTCTTCTGCAACCTTAGTATCTGCATATGGTAACCACGTGGGCACCAGGACATTGCTGCTCACATTATGCATTCTGTAGATTATAGAAAAAGGTTGGTCACCGCAATATATTTTTACTACACGCATGAGAATAGAGCCACCTTGAACCCAGAACCGTACCTTGGATAGTGACACTCAATACTGACCACAGCACCACTACTCCGGACAATAGGAACACCATTTGAAAACTCTTGGGGAATATAGACCAGGGAGAATGTATAAACAAGCTCATCTTCGGTCACCTAAACAAACAAGAGTGTTACTAAAGAATTATTCAAAACTAAATCACTTTTGGGAAGAGGATCAGTCTTCTCACAGTTAACATGCTGCCACATCCATGCAGTTCTGATTCAAAGAGGAGCACTCGAGCATTATTGTCCTGCCCTGTTGGTCCACAGCCTCCCAGTGCAAAACCTGAAGCCATTAGTAGTTGTCCAGTCCCAAAGAAGTCCTCCATCACTTCCACATACACGGAATTCTCACCACACTGAGCCCCTACACTATTGGGAGACAAAGGGTTGCGCAGCTCAAAAGGAATCTCTGGCTGTACAGGTTCTTCGGGTAGGCTTGGAAAAGTCCACACCAGTTTTTCCATGGGACCCTGCAAAAGCTGTTTAGACTGAACACCAAGAGGATCTTGACCAGGCTTTCCACCAACAACACCAGGAGTCTGCATTGAAAACTGAGAAGGAAATCTCTGTGGCACAAGCATGGGGTTGTTGGTTTGAGGAGACTGAAGCATTCTGGTTTCACTCTGCTGAGGAACTTGCATTTGTGACCAAGGCCTAAATGTAGGGTTCTGTGTTTGAGCTGATCTTCCTCGCCATTGTGCATCCGACATGCCAAATGCAAACACCAGTACCAAACCAAATCCAGCTTGAAACAGCCCCATCATTGCTGTACTTGAGTTTCCATGAAGCATTCGAAGGCCAGCATAAACATTTATACATCTGGGAATCAGGCTCCACCCCTCTAATGATTGGCGTAATGCTATTCTAGACTTGTTCATTTACCTTTCCAGCTTGCAACAGGTGGATGTTGTTGGACAATTAGAACGCAGAAGGAAATTGGGACGTTAGTACTTTGTATTAAGCTTTTTTAAATGAGGCCTTGTCCACGCCTACACGGGTATACTGAATCCGAAAAGGCATCCTTGCTTACTATATAGTAGGCAAAAAGCAGTCGGCAAACGATTAGTATTTCGTATCGTCTGTATTCCCAAAACAGTATGCGAGAAATTCGCGTTTGGCTTACTGGTGACGCCCAGATTCCGATGAACTCAGCGACAGACACTTCTATATTAATATATCCCATGAGCCCACGGAACAGAATACCAGACAGGACCGCAAAACAGTCTCAGCCGACATTCATGTACAATTAAACATGTTGTTAATTATTGTAAAGCTAATGTAACATAACCATTGACCTTGATATGTTCTTAAATTGACCGTGTTTTATAATGTGCTTTGTTTTCAATTCAAAGCATTAATATTGAGCTTTCAGCAGTTAATTTACGTTCGTGTTCTATATGTATGTTTGCCATTAAAATATTATTGCTAAAATGTTTTTTTTTAACTGACAGATAAACAAAATTCATGATAATTATTCACAAGATCATTTTAATGAGGTGGTTTTAACGGACACGGGTTTGGCTCAATTCAACTTTCTTATCACCTTTCATAAACGAATAATTACAAAAAACAAATAAGCCCCAAACCAATCGATTACTAAAATTAAATTACTCATTTATCGAAACGAAAAATAAAGAGACATTTTTAAATGGTGCGGTTTTAGGGACAAGGGAAGAAAAAAAAGATGATGAGAAGGTGAAATGTAAAGCGTGGTCGAATAACATTTGGATAATGTTCATTTTGAAACATACTAGGCACAAAATAAAAACACCACGGAAGAGATTTCCTCAGGTTTTATTAATACGTCAATAGTAGGAATATTAGAGCAACGTATCTACGTGAGAGACATCAACCAATAGACAGAATACAGACAAAAGAATAATAAGCAATTTTCTGTTACAAAAACATTCCATTGGCATAATCATTCTTCAAAAACGTAATAATTGCTAACTTTTATACCTGCTACCGCCTGCTGCCTCTCCACCTTAAAGTTTTTGTGCCCCTTCAATTAACATTTCGACGTGAAATCATTTCGAATGCTACTATGGTTCCATGTTACATTTTCTTCGCAGTCTGTTTTAAGGAAGGCTTTCATTTGAATGTGTCCTTGTTTTGTTTCGAAGTATGGTCAATAAATAAAGGAATTAATCAAAATGACCCAATTTCCTCACGTTTGTCGCGCCCCACCTGTCATGTGTCTATTCACCACCAGTGGGGCCCTCCTCACCACTTTGAGAAACTTGAACTTTGTGAAAACTTAAAAGCAAACAAATGTTGAGAACTTTTCATTTCTGAAAGTACGCTTTATTTTCACTAGCTTGGTAGAGATTGGTCCAAACACGATCATATAAAATCTTGAGAGTGAACAGAATTTACCCTGTATGTAGCTTCCAGCAGGTCTGGAGAACAATCATTGTAAATTGATCAAGGGGGCGCTGCAAATTCTGACTGAGGGTTTAAAGAGTATATAAGACTGAACACAAGACTCTTAGAGTGTCTACTTGTGGCAAGATGGCGGGAAGTACAGGGATTGGTTGTCTTGTGGCTTTTTGCGCATGGTTTTGTGTGTTTGGTCATGCTGTGCCACAGTTCGGTAATATTCCCCAGGAGCCTCAATCTCCAGTCTTCCAGCAAACTGAACAACAGTTTTCTCTGAAGTTTCCACTTCAGAAGCCAGTGGTGCAGTCAGAACCTCTTGACAAGTGTGCTGTAGCTGATTATGAGCAGATCCAGTGTGGACAACCTGGTATCAGTGGTGCAGAGTGTGAAGCTATAAACTGCTGCTTTAATGGATTGCAGTGTTATTATGGAATGTCAGGTAGGGGTGTGAAACCAGTTTCTTTCCAAGCTGATTACCTGATAACTTCCTCTGTCTATCGTTACAGTGACTGTCCAGTGTATAAGAGATGGTCAGTTTGTGCTGGTGGTGGCTAGAGATGTTACTCTGCCTCGTCTGAGTCTGGACACGGTCCGTTTGCTGGGTGGAAGTGAAGCATCTTGTGGTCCTGTTGGTTCCACGCCTTCATTTGCCATATACCAGTTTCCAGTCACTGACTGTGGCACCAGCATGACTGTGAGTTTGCTTTCGATGATTTGGATGTCTGCAATAGATTTGATGTCAATCGTGTTTTTGCTTGCAGGAGGAAAATGGCTATGTGGTGTATGAGAACAGAATGACTTCATCCTATGAAGTGGGGATTGGACATCTTGGCTCCATCACAAGGGACAGTCAATTTGAGTAGGTCATCTGGGTTTTCTCTCAGTACTGTGAATTCTTGAACGTATGCAAGAAGCTCTTTGTTTGTTGTCTAGACTGCTCTTCCAGTGTAGATATTCTGCCACTGCTGTGGAAGCTCTGGCTGTTGAGGTCAACACTGTTCCACCACCTCCACCTGTATCTGCTCCTGGACCCCTCAGGGTTGAGCTTAGACTGGCAAATGGCCAATGTGTCACTAAAGGCTGTGCAGAAGGTAACGATGTGCTCGTCTTCAAAAAAATGCTTCTCACAAGAGGAGTGGTACATTTGTAGCACTGGTCTCAATCTCTAGCTGGGCAGTAACAATAAGCGTTCATTCTCAGGAGATGAGGCGTACACGTCCTACTACGGTGAGGATGAGTATCCAGTCACAAAGGTCCTGCGAGAGCCTGTGTATGTTGAGGTGCGCATTTTGGAGAGGACTGACCCAAATCTTGTCCTGATTTTGGGACACTGTTGGGCGACATCAGCTCCTAGTCCTCTCAGTCTACCCCAGTGGGATCTTCTAGTTGATGGGTGAGCAGGATCCCAAGCATTTGTCCAGATAGTGTGCTGTGAACGAGTCCTGACTGTCACTTCTGGTTTAGCTGTCCTTACCAGGATGACCGTTACCTGACGGCACTGGTTCCTGAAGTTGGTTCGTCTGGTCTCCAGTTCCCAACCCACTACAAGCGCTTTGTTGTGAAGATGTTCACGTTTGTCGATCCATCATCACTGGCCCCTCTGCAGGAGACTGTATGATTTCCTACAGCCTTTTTCGTATCCTCTAAATTTCCTCTTTATATTTGTTGCTAAAGCTGATCTTTGTTGGACAGATCTATATTCACTGTAGTACTGCGGTGTGCCACCCTGCTTCTGGTTCCTGTGAGCAGAGCTGTGCCAGGAAAAGTAGGTGTAACTTTGGTTTGTATACGATGTCAAAAGACATCAGTTTCACATGGCTTTTGTGTTGCAGGGAGAGCTGTTGCTGAAAATAGGAGTGAAGAAACCGTGGTTTCCAGTGGAGGTGTTTTCTTCACGATGTAAATTTCATTGCTGATTTTAATAAAGTTATTACACTACACCTGTTGTCAGCATTTGTTTGCACCGTGGCATTTTCAGGAGTTTTTTATCCCCGAGGACAATTGAAGTGTCTTGAGATAAAAAGAGCTGGTTTTAAAGGAAACGACAGCAGGTTAACCGTTCAGAGATGTGCTCTTAAACCGCTTGATATCTGATGATTTTTAGCTGTACAGACCAAAGATGTGGCGCAAAATTCATTAACTGTCTTGATTCCCTGTGACACAACTCTGATAATAAAAAAATGTTTGGCATTTGAAAGCTATCTTGGAACTGAAAATGAAGACTTGATAAGTGGAGTTTTTAGGGGAATTTCTAAACATGGAGTAATTGAAATTGTTCAATGCATTTTTGGAGCTGCGTTTGTTGGTAAACGTAGAGCCCAACATTAAGGTGAAGAAATAACCGTTTCATAACTTGGTCCCTTATTGGACAACTCTCCTGGAAGAGCATGCGACACGGCCACAGGAGGAGCATGCGCAGACATCACTTTCACTTGCAACAGGAGAGTGAGAGAGCATGCGTTCGCGAAATTCAGGTGTTTGTTCACTGCATTTTGGTGATGAATGTAATAAACTGTGGATATAACGCTAGATTTGGAGGAATTTTGAAACCGATATATGGACCCACCCCAGTGCTAAAAGAATCCGGACATGCCGATTGTGGAGAGTGAAACTGATGTATGTTTTGTTTACAATTGGAAGCGCATGTGCTTTGGTTCAGCCTACCCCTCTCTCTCGCACGCGCTCTATGTTTTCGGAACAATCTCAAAGCTCTATCTTTTATAAATGTGATCAAATTTAATACTCTTTGAAGATACGAAGTTTGCAATACTACTATATAGGTACTCAACATTAATATGAGATTGGCTGTTACGCCCGCTTTGGAGTCAAATTAAAAGTGGGTACTTTTATTCTTGAGTATATTTCTTTTAGAAATTCTGCACTTTTACTTCGTTAAACTGCGTGACGTTCCCTCGTTCCTTCATGCATTATAAAATGCGTTGTTTATTTCAAGGTTTTCGTTTCTTTTTCCGGGTAGTCCCGAGTGACTAATTCTTTTGAGTCGATTCTTTTGAAAGTGTTAATTGAACAATGGGCAAAACCGTTTGATCTGTTCAAGAATCAGTGATTTGTTCAGTTCGCAGCACGATCTGAATTATATGAAGCGGCGGATTACTCACTCCTCGTAGGGCGAATCTTAAAAAAACGTAGAACACAAAGACCGTTTGATGAAGTGTATATGAATCTATATCTATCCAATCAAAACTGCAAATGTGTCATATTTGTATCCCAAATAAATATTTACAAGTAAAAAATAAGAATAGACTATTGTATGGTACAAGGTATAAGCTATATACAGCAGAATGAAATATCATTTACAGAAAAAGTTGTATAAAAATAGATGGTGCACTGAAAAAAATGTTATGTTGACTTTACATCATTTTTTATGTCAAGGGGTTGCGCGAAATAGATTTATCTAAAACCCAGATATATTTTTTAAGTTGAGTGTACTTATATTTCATAAGTGGATTGTACTTATATTTTATAAATTGGTTTTACTTATCTCGTTCAGTAATTTCAGTTTAATTATATTCATAATTTCAGCTAAACTATTTTGAGTAGAATTTATTTGTTTTTTGTTCCGTACACTAAAAATTGTGCAACCATATCAATTTAATGGTTTAATTTTTACATACTTAAATCAAATTTAATCCAATGGTTTTTTTATCTCTTACTTTCATTGATATTCAGACACATAAATCAAACCCAATATTTTCAACTCCAACTTTATTTTTCTGATCTAAGAGATTTTTACTCTCCCTAACAAGAGTGGCTGTATACATATATGTATATACAGGAGAACTTTGGAGGAAAGCCTTTAACCACCCATTTTCAAGAGCACAACATATACAAATAACAAAATAGACTAGTACTATACAGAACAAAAAATACTATAGTACCAGAACCCTCCACAGCTGCAACAGCGAACAATGAGGACCTGATGCTGAAATCACAAAAAACTGCAAACAGATACATTCAAAAAATACTGTAATAGAGAAAACATCTTAATATAACTAATGTTAGTTGGTTTATAAATATGAAGACAGACTTACAGAATAAAATGAAATATGTGACTTAAATGTCCAGTGAAGCTTAAGCTCCTCTGAGAATGATAAAAATAGGTTAAAATGAAAACACATCTGTGTCGAACAATGAGAAGGCT
The DNA here is from genome assembly GCF_015846415.1 of Triplophysa dalaica. Taxonomy (NCBI): domain Eukaryota; kingdom Metazoa; phylum Chordata; class Actinopteri; order Cypriniformes; family Nemacheilidae; genus Triplophysa; species Triplophysa dalaica. Next base: position 15,946,292 of record NC_079560.1, on the reverse strand, counting down.
GTAACATTACTACATGAAACTATAAAGTAATGTCATAATTCCATGTTTTCCACATGGTTCTCCATCGTTTGAACTTTGACGGGAGCTCTTTCAATGACGTCATCTCATTGTTTACTCTTCTTAGTCAATGCTTTAATGGTGCAGATGTCACCAACTGTTTATCTCAAAGCGCTAAACTTCTCATATATGGCGGTAGTGGATGGATAAGGTGGATAGATGCAGGATTGCGATTTTTATTTCAGGTGAATATTCCACAAAATCCAATGACAGCTTTAAATGGTCACACCAGTGGCTGTGTATTAAAGTCCACTACTCACTTTCTTTTCAGTTTGAAACATCTTCTAGGGCTGCATTTTACATCATACTAAATGTTTTCTATCGCCTTCCAAACCAGATTTAAAAACGCAGCTTAGTGGCGTTCAAAAGAGCCGCTGAAGAACTCCTACAGTCCAGCAATGATTTTGTTCTTTAGTCCACGGACTTTAGGGGAAAGCCTTTCTCCATCCATTTTCAACAGCACTTTTTGAATGAATTCATTGTAGTATTTCAGCTCTTTGGGGTAAGTCAGTACATAGATGACTCCCAGCATCATTGCACATGCTTGGGCTACAGATCCAATGTTGTCCAGAATGATTTCTCCTTCAACATAAATACCAATGTCACCATGTGCTCCAATTTCTCCACCCTCCTTGTTGATGACATATATGCCCATGGGGGATATCTGCAGGTCTCTCTGGATGTCATCTCCTTCAATGTCCTGTATATTTGTAGAATATAGGTGAAAAAAAAATAGGATTTAATGACCTGAAAATTCTAAATGTCTTTATATTTACAATATATAATTACACTGGTCAGTAAAACTTTTGAAAATATTTTTGTCAGTTAAATAAATGTTCAAGTGAATTAACAAATCACAGATTTTTGTTTTTATGGCATTGTGGAAAATAACAAAAATGGAGCAGAGACACAGAATTCAGAATAGATTTAGAGAAAGACTAACACAATGTTGGTTTTGTTTTTTTAATTGAACAATAAGAAAAATAATGAATAAAAGCCTGCCTTATCATTTCAAGAACCAAACTTTGGTTCAAAATGGTCTAAAATGTTTTTGCCAATTAATGAAAATCTCCAGACACAGACAAATGTACATCACCCTGTGACAACATCCATGTTGTTTTACTCTTCAGGATTTCATTTTCTCAACACAAAGTTTGTCCCGTAAGAGCTCGAGGAAGTGTCTAGGGAGAGGGAAGTCTGGGCATCCCTGCTTAGACTGCTGCCCCCGCGACCCAGCCCCGGATGAAGCGGAAGAGAATTGATGGATGGATGGATGGTAATCTCAATAAATGTATATTTGTTTTGCCTTGTGAAAAACCAACAAAAATAAATAAAAAGCATATCACTGAAAGTCTTATTTCAGTTCCGGGTCAGCGTGTCAGATTTGCGTTGTTCTGTGTAATGCCCGCTTACATGCCATTTCCGACACTGCACGCAGTAGACCATTTGACCAATCAGATCAGAGTAGGCTGACAGAAAGGAGGGTATTAGACAGATGAATCGCCAATCAAATCAATTGAGAGTCAGAAAAGAAGTGAGGTAATAATAACTGGATATTATTAGACGTACGGATGTACGTAATCTTGTTGTTGCACACTACATAAACCAAAGTAGGACCTTAAAAACAGCAAAATATTTACTCTAAAATACGAGACAAGTTGCGTCCTGTATTGGTGCGATATGGGATGCATCATTTCTTCCAGCATGAATCCCAGCTTTAAGTTTCATGTGTAGCAGCTCACTTGAAACGATTTGCAAGACTTCTCATTGCAAGACTTCTGAGTGCCAGAAGAAAAATTCCACTTCTACTGTATTCTGAAAATTTATAAAATCACAGAAGTGAGTACACCCCTCACATTTATGTAAACATTTTATTATATCTTTTTGTGTGACAACACTGAAGAAATGACACTTTGCTATAATCTAAAGTAGTAAGTGTACAGCTTTTATAGGAATGTAAAAAAATCAACACACAGCCATCTCGACTTGAGCAGTCATTTTCAAATATTTTTTATCATTCTGTTAAAAATAAATACCTTTACAATCTGATATGTGATAGAGGAAAAGTTCAACAAACAGCAGTCCTGAACCCACGACGAAATGTTGGTAACATGCTTTACGCTCCACGCCATTTGAACAGTCAATTTTCGTGTGCTTTTCTTACATTTTGTCTATTCCAATCTGATACTGATGGGCGGAGTTAGCATAAATAGCATCTGCTTACAAGGAGGGCTACTAGCACGGTGAATGGACACTCCATATTTTTTATTTCTTTCAATAATTGGTGGGGACAAAATTTACCACCCTTCCACCTGCAAAATACACCTATGCTCTTTACCCTCTGGGATTCTTCAATTAGGAGTCACGCCTTAAAACATGCATCTTATTTTTTTTCTGGACAATTGTAGTACAAATTTGTTCAATAACATTCTTTTTTGTTTCGCAAGAAACAGCTTTCCGCTGTAATGACGGTCAAAAGCTAAAATGCCCCAGAGAGCAGGTAGAAGAGAGCTAAGTTTGTAGGTGCATTTCTGGCCATTTTTTTATGTGACTTTGCTACATCCACTTACTCTAGGACATGAACATATCTTCATGGAACGCATCTTTACCGAAGATCCCAATGATTTTTGGCATAAAAGAAAAATTGTCACCTGCCATGTATTGTTGACTAATGCCACTATAGGACTGGTTTTGTAGTCCAGGGTCACCAACAGTGGCGGTTTTAGGCAAATTTTCACGACACGTGGGGGGCGGCACAAGCACTTGAAAAAGAAAAATAATCCGCGCCGCAAAGCAGGTTTCTATTATGTATAATATAACTGTCTGTGTGGGGAATTGGCAAATCGCCGCCCCTGCTTGCTGAGAAGCGCAGAAGCTGTGTGAAAACTGTAAAGGGGAGGGGCTGATCCCCTGATGGACAGTTCACCTCTCCCAAATGGAGCGGACAAGGAGGGGGGCCCATTTAGTGGGCTAAAATCAGTCACACCTTGACTTTCTTCTAAATAACGCACATTTCATTCATAATTTTAAAGCACAGGCCTATTTTTCCACGTTTTTTTTCTGCATTGTGTGTGAAATGGCTAATAAAAAAAGTTAATCCAAAACGATTATGTGGAGGTGAAGTGGTTTAGTCTTGATTGTCGAGTGCCAGATAAACATGAAAGCGATGGAGAGAAAAAGGTTTAAGCCGTCAGGTGCCCAATATAAGAAAAAATCAAAGTAGAAGCGGAGAAAGGAGCAAAAGATAAAGGTATGTAACTACGTTCTCTCTGTATGATTACGGTGACGTTATCCATCATCAATGAAGGGCTAATGTTAATGGGTGGTAACGTTAACTCTTACGTTTGTTAGCCTTCTTGCTATGATGCTTATACAACAATAATTCGGTCTTAACTCAACAAACACGAGATCTAATTTCACCATAAGATTGTGCTTTGCAACAAAACTGTTACAAGTAAAGTTATTATTTATTTCCATCATTGGGGTTAATGTTGGGCCCTGTAATTAGCCAACGAAATTAACATATGTCTGGATGTGTTCAAAGGCAAACATTTGCTATAACTCTGTTGCGTGACAAAGAATATAATTTTAGGCAGTAACCAAGGAGCTAATTGTTCCTCCCTTAGATTAGATTAATAAAGCGTCTAATGAGTCATGACAGACATTTGGCATGTAAGGGCATGTTTATTTAAATTTGCAATTCATAAGAGTTATACTGTAGCCTACTGTCTTTTGATGTCAATTTCAATTGCAAATTCATGGGCACTTCTAAAGTATTTTGGAGAATCCTCTGTCACTGGTCAGCCATCAAAAACCATCAGCCTCCTTGAATTTTATCACTTTTATGCATGATAAGGATCTATCAGAGATCTACCCCAACTTTTGGACTGCTCTCAGGATTACACTTACTCTGCCAGTCACTGTGGCTCAAGCAGAGAGGAGCTTTTCAAAAGTTGATCAAGTCATACCTGAGGTCAACCCTGTCTCAGGAACAGCTCACTGGCCTTCCTATCATCAGTATCAATAACTCAATAGGGGGCAGATTTCGTATGATGACATTATTGATGATTTTGCATTAAGGAAGGCCAGAAAGGTCAGGTTTTAGTTTGTGTTTTCTGTTCTTAGTGCAATAGTGTAATAATTAGATTTGCTTTTGTGTGATGAAGGATTTGTGCTATTTAGAATATTTTTTCTATATTTTATTTGTATATTATTCTTAATATTTTAATGTTGTTGTTCTCTGGTCGTGTTACATCATGATACATATGTACATCATGTACATATGTTGCAACATTTATGTACATAGAGTATATTTAAGTTCTGATAACTTATACTGATTTGTGCAGAATTGTGTTTTTAAAATGTTCTGTTGAAGGATTTGTGCAATTGAGAAATATAAGGTTCGTCTTACACTTATATAGTTATGGTAAAACATGGCTTTTTTTCTCTCGGATGGGTGGGAGTAGATGGGGGGGCACCCAGAGCGGATCTCGCCCGGGGAGTGATTCAATGTAGAACCGCCACTGGTCACCAAAATGTGTTGTGTAACAGTAACTGCCTGTTTTTACTAAAAATCAGTTGGCAGGTAGAGGTTCAAGTCACCGGACATTGGAATATGCGGCAAAAAGTTCTATCACTATCCCCTAAAGATATTCTCTGAATAAACAGTCCAATACAGTTAAGGGTTTAACGCGAAGGTTGTCAGTTGCGTTGCTAAAAGGAAATTGATAAGCCAAAATCTAATAGCATGTGCATACTAAATCAAACATTGTGTACAGGGGCAAGAATTAATGTTCATGCTTCAGCAATGTCACTCAAGAAAGACTGTAGCTTAATTAAAACACCACATGCCACATATGCATTGCAGTAACTGCTAGAGAAGCCATATCATTAACATGGAGTTCTTTAAAGCTACATGAGTCTTTGCAGCGCCAAGCCTAAAACATCCTTGACCCTCAGAAAACACTTCAACCTAATCTAGAGAAGAATTTTCAGTTTGTGTGAAGTTCTAAATCGTTGTTCACCCATTTTACCTCAGGGTATAGGGATGTTATTTTTGGGAAGGTACAAGCTTTTGTACCTACCATCCATTACCTAGCAAAAAATCAGTAAGAGTGCTGTAACAAGTACACGCTTTCCAAGGTAAAAGGGCTTTGAGTGACAAATTAGAACAATAAAATGGCAAACATCTAAATGAGATATGCAAGACTTCCTGAAGGACGACCACTTATAGACCATGTATAAATCACTTAAAAGGTTTATTCATCACATGTCCTCATGGCCATTTCAAATTAAAGTCGACCAAAGCCAAATTCCTTCACATTCAGGGGCCCAATAGATGCTTGCTCCCACCTTAGATCTATGGAGAACAGACAAGTAGTGAGAAACTTCCAAGACCATAATCAGAATCACTTTTAGTTAGTCCGTGTTTTAACACATACCTCCAAGAACCTGATCGCTTGCACTACTGCTGCTACAGGTAGAGTCACAGCAGCCACACACCTGATCAGATTCATCCACAGACACCCAGCTGCCAAACAAAGACACATCCTCAATGATAAACGTCATCCTACAGACCCAGTGAAGGCCATTTGGGGGCAACATACCCATTAGAGGAGAACGAGCAAGCCTTGTGCTCAGAATTTGTTGGAGTGGCTACAGGAACCGCCTTCAAAATGCATGTGATGTAGACCTGCAAAGACAACAGGGTTCGGGTTTCCAAACAGTGGACTAGAATGTACTCAACTAAAGCAAATACATACCAGCCCACTGTTCGCTTGCTGAAACCGGAAAGCCTCCAGCTGAAATTGCAGCGTATCAATTTGAGTTCGAGGCAGGTAGCGAGAGCTCGAGCCGGTGAACTTTGCGTCAACCAGGCACCTGGTGAAGAATGAAGTTAAACACCATGGAATACTTTTAGGATAAGCTGGGTACATGCCTTACCCATTATTCTCAATGAAGGAGTATCTGGGAGCGGAGTTCACGTCAGGGGACATAGTGGCTACGCAACGGTCCACAAACACACGTAGAGGTACATGGTTGAACGTCTTCACAGAGGCCTCAATATTCACAATGTCACCGAGGAAATACTGGTTTGAGGGTCTCTCAAACTGCCACTCATCTTGTAAGGAAAAAAAATTGATAAGGTCTACAAAATTGAGTTGAAACTACATTAAACCCTACATAATACATACCAGTCATAAGCTTGAGGGAGAAGACCAAACGCTCTTCTGCAACCTTAGTATCCGCATATGGTAACCACGTGGGCACCAGGACATTGCTGCTCACATTATGCATTCTGTAGATTATAGAAAAAGGTTGGTCACCGCAATATATTTTTACTACACGCATGAGAATAGAGCCACCTTGAACCCAGAACCGTACCTTGGATAGTGACACTCAATACTGACCACAGCACCACTACTCCGGACAATAGGAACACCATTTGAAAACTCTTGGGGAGTATAGACCAGGGAGAATGTATAAACAAGCTCATCTTCGGTCACCTAAACAAACAAGAGTGTTACTAAAGAATTATTCAAAACTAAATCACTTTTGGGAAGAGGATCAGTCTTCTCACAGTTAACATGCTGCCACATCCATGCAGTTCTGATTCAAAGAGGAGCACTCGAGCATTATTGTCCTGCCCTGTTGGTCCACAGCCTCCCAGTGCAAAACCTGAAGCCATTAGTAGTTGTCCAGTCCCAAAGAAGTCCTCCATCACTTCCACATACACGGAATTCTCACCACACTGCGCCCCTACACTATTGGGAGACAAAGGGTTCCGCAGCTCAAAAGGAATCTCTGGCTGTACAGGTTCTTCAGGTAGGCTTGGAAAAGTCCACGTCAGTTTTTCCATGGGACCCTGCAAAAGCTGTTTAGACTGAACACCAAGAGGATCTTGACCAGGCTTTCCACCAACAACACCAGGAGTCTGCATTGAAAACTGAGAAGGAAATCTCTGTGGCACAAGCATGGGGTTGTTGGTTTGAGGAGACGGAAGCATTCTGGTTTCACTCTGCTGAGGAACTTGCATTTGTGACCAAGGCCTAAATGTACTAGGGTTCTGTGTTTGAGCTGATCTTCCTCGCCATTGTGCATCCGACATGCCAAATGCAAGCACCAGTACCAAACCAAATGCGGCTTGAAACAGCCCCATCATTGCTGTACTTCAGTTTCCATGAAGCATTCGAAGGCCAGCATAAACATTTATAAGTCTGGAAATCAGGCTACACCCCTCTAATGATTGGCGTAATGCTATTCTAGACTTGTTCATTTACCTTTCCAACTTGCAACAGGTGGATGTTGTTGGACAATTAGAACGCAGATGGAAATTGGGACGTTAGTACTTTGTATTAAGCTTTTTTAAATGAGGCCTTGTCCACACCTACACGGGTATACTGAATCCGAAAAGGCATCCTTGCTTACTATATAGTAGGCAAAAAGCAGTCGGCAAGCGATTAGTACGTCGTATCGTCTGTTTTCCCAAAACAGTATGCGAGAAATTGCCGTTTGGCTTACTGGTGACGCCAAGATTCCGATGAACTCAGCGACAGACACTTCTATATTAATATATCCCATGAGCCCACGGAACAGAATACCAGACAGGACCGCAAAACAGTCTCAGCCGACATTCATGTACAAGTAAACATGTTGTTTATTATTGTAAAGCTAATGTAACATAAACATTGACCTTGATATGTTCTTAAATTGACCGAGTTTTATAATGTGCTTTGTTTTCAATTCAAAGCATTAATATTGAGCTTTCAGCAGTTCATTTACGTTCGATTTCTATATGTATATTTGCCATTCAAATATTATTGCTAAAATGTTCTTTTTTAACTCACAGATAAAAAAAATTCATGATAATGATTCACAAGATCATTTTAATGAGGCGGTTTTAACGGACACAGGTTTGGCTCAATTCAACTTTCTTATAACCTTTCATAAACGAATAATTACAAAAAACAAATAAGCCCCAAACCAATCGATTACTAAAATTAAATTACTCATTTATCCAAACGAAAAATAAAGAGACATTTTAAAATGGTGAGGTTTTAGGGACAAGGGAAGAAAAAAACAGATGAGGAGAAGGTGAAATGTAAATAACATTAATACAATAACTTGGTCGAATAACATTTGGATAATGTTCATTTTGAAACATACTAGGCACAAAACAAAAACACCACGGAAGAGATTTCCTCAGGTTTTATTAATACGTCAATAGTAGGAATATTAGAGCTACGTATCTACGTGAGAGACATCAACCAATAGACAGAATACAGACAAAAGAATAATAAGCAATTTTCTGTTACAAAAACATTCCATTGGCATACCGCCTACTGCCTCTCCACCTTAAAGTTTTTGTGCCCCTTCAATTAACATTTCGACGTGAAATCATTTTCGAATGCTACTATGGTTCCATGTTACATTTTCTTCGCAGTCTGTTTTAAGGAAGGCTTTCATTTGAATGTGTCCTTGTTTTGTTTCGAATGTAAGGTCAATGAATAAAGGAATTAATCAAAATGACCCAATTTCCTTCCGTTTGTCGCGCCCCACCTGTCATGTGTCTATTCACCACCAGTGGGGCCCTCCCCACCACTTTGAGAATCTTGAACTTGAAAACTTAAAAGCAAACAAATGTTGAGAACTTTTCATTTCTGAAAGTACGCTTTATTTTCACTAGCTTGGTAGAGATTGGTCAAAACACGATCATATAACATCTTGAGAGTGAAAAGAATTTACCCTGTATGTAGCTTCCAGCAGGTCTGGAGAACAATCATTGTAAATTGATAAAGGGGGCGCTGCAAATTCTGACCGAGGGTTTAAAGAGTATATAAGACTAAACACAGGATTCTTAGAGTGTCTACTTGTGGCAAGATGGCGGGAAGTACAGGGATTGGTTGTCTTGTGGCTTTTTGTGCATGGTTTTGTGCGTTTGGTCATGCCGTGCCACAGTTCGGTAATTTTCCCCAGGAGCCTCAATCTCCAGTCTTCCAGCAAACTGAACAGCAGTTTTCTCAGAAGTTTCCACTTCAGAAGCCAGTGGTGCAGTCAGAACCTCTTGACAAGTGTGCTGTAGCTGATTATGAGCAGATCCAGTGTGGACAACCTGGTATCAGTGGTGCAGAGTGTGAAGCTATAAACTGCTGCTTTAATGGATTGCAGTGTTATTATGGAATGTCAGGTAGGGGTGTGAAACCAGTTTCTTTCCAAGGTGATTACCTGATAACTTCCTCTGTCTCTCGTTACAGTGACTGTCCAGTGCATAAGAGATGGTCAGTTTGTGCTTGTGGTGGCTAGAGAGGTTACTCTGCCTCGTCTGAGTCTGGACACGGTCCGTTTGCTGGGTGGAAGTGAAGCATCTTGTGGTCCTGTTGGTTCCACGTCTTCATTTGCCATATACCAGTTTCCAGTCACTGACTGTGGCACCAGCATGACTGTGAGTTTGCTTTCGATGATTTGGATGTCTGGAATAGATTTGATGTCAATCGTGTTTTTGCTTGCAGGAGGAAAATGGCTATGTGGTGTATGAGAACAGAATGACTTCATCCTATGAAGTGGGGATTGGACCTCTTGGCTCCATCACAAGGGACAGTCAATTTGAGTAGGTCATCTGGGTTTTCTCTCAGTACTGTGAATTCTTGAACGTATGCTAGAAGCTCTTTGTTTGTTGTCTAGACTGCTCTTCCAGTGTAGATATTCTGCCACTGCTGTGGAAGCTCTGGTTGTTGATGTCAACACCGTTCCACCACCTCCACCTGTAGCTGCTCCTGGACCCCTCAGGGTTGAGCTTAGACTGGCAAATGGCCAATGTGTCACTAAAGGCTGTGCAGAAGGTAACGATGTGCTCTTCTTCAAAAAAATGCTTCTCACAAGAGGAGTGGTACATTTGTAGCACTGGTCTCAAACTCTAGCTGGGCAGTAACAAGAAGCGTTTATTCTCAGGAGATGAGGTGTACACGTCCTACTACGGTGAGGATGAGTATCCAGTCACAAAGGTCCTGCGAGAGCCTGTGTATGTTGAGGTGCGCATTTTGGAGAGGACTGACCCAAATCTTGTCCTGATGTTGGGACACTGTTGGGCGACATCAGCTCCTAGTCCTCTCAGTCTACCCCAGTGGGATCTTCTAGTTGATGGGTGAGTAGGATCCCAAGCATTTGTCGAGATAGTGTGCTGTGAACGAGTCCTGACTGTCACTTCTGGTTTAGCTGTCCTTACCAGGATGACCGTTACCTGACGGCACTGGTTCCTGAAATTGGTTCGTCTGGTCTCCAGTTCCCAACCCACTACAAGCGCTTTGTTGTGAAGATGTTCACGTTTGTCGATCCATCATCACTCGCCCCTCTGCAGGAGACTGTATGATTTCCTACAGCCTTTTTCGTATCCTCTAAATTGCCTCTTTATATTTGTTGCTAAAGCTGATCTTTGTTGGACAGATCTATATTCACTGTAGTACCGCGGTGTGCCACCCTGCTTCTGGTTCCTGTGAGCAGAGCTGTGCCAGGAAAAGTAGGTGTAACTTTGGTTTGTATACGATGTCAAAAGACATCAGTTTCATATGACTCTTGTGTTGCAGGGAGAGCTGTTGCTGAAAATAGGAGTGAAGAAACTGTGGTTTCCAGTGGAGGTGTTTTCTTCACGATGTAAATTTCATTGCTGATTTTAATAAAGTTATTACACTACATCTGTTCTCAGCATTTGTTTGCACGGTGGCATTTTTCAGGAGTTTTTTTTACCCACAATGACAATTGAAGTGTCTTGAGATAAAAAGAGCTGGTTTTAAAGGAAACGACAGAAGGTTAACTGTTCAGAGATGTGCTTTTAAACCGCTTGATATCTGATGATTTTTAGCTGTACAGACCAGAGATGCATTGTGGCGCAACACTCATTAACTGTCTTGATTCCCTGTGACACTTAAAACTCTGATAATAAAAAAAGGTTTGGCATTTGAAAGCTATCTTGGAACTGAAAATGAAGACTTGATAAGTGGAGCTTTTAGGGGAATTTCTAAACATGGAGTAATTGAAATTGTTCAATACATTTTTGGACCTGCGTTTGTTGGTAAACGTAGAGCCCAACATTACCGTGAAGAAATAACCGTTTCATAACTTGGTCCCTTATTGGACAACTCTCCTGGAAGAGCACGCGACACGGCCACAGGAGGATCATGCGCAGACATCACTTTCACTTGCAACAGGAGAGTGCGAGAGCATACGTTCGCGAAATTCAGGTGTTTGTTTGTTCACTGCATTTTGGTGATGAATGTAATATAAACTGTGGATATAACGCTAGATTTGGAGGAATTTTGAAACCGATATATGGACCCATCCCAGTGCTAAAAGAATCCGGACATGCCGATTGCGGAGAGTGAAACTGATGTATGTTTTGTTTACAATTGGAAGCGCATGTGCTTTGGTTCAGCCTACCCCTCTCTCTCGCACGCGCTCTGTTTTCGGAACAATCTCAAAGCTCTATCTTTTATAAATGTGATCAAATTGAATACTCTTTGAAGATACGAAGTATGCAATACTACTATATAGGTACTCAACATTAATATGAGATTGGCAGACCCTAACAGGAGTGTGTTAAGCCCGCTTTGGAGTCAAATTAAAAGTGGGTACTTTTACTCTTGAGTGTATTTCTTTTAGAAATTCTGCACTTTTACTTCGTTAAACTGCGTGACGTTCCCTCGTTCCTTCATGCATTATAAAATGCGTTGTTTTTTTCAAGGTTTTCGTTTCTTTTTCCGGGTAGTCCCGGGTGACTAACTCTTTTGAGTCGATTCTTTTGAAAGTGTTAATTGAACAATTGGCATAACCGTTTGATGGGTTCAAGAATCAGTGATTTGTTCAGTTCGCAGCACGATCTGAATTATATGAAGTGGCGGATTACTCACTCCTCGTAGGGCGAATCTTAAAAAAAGTAGAACACAAAGACCGTTTGATGAAGTGTATATGAATCTATATCTAAGTTGAGTGTTCTTATATTTTATAAGTTGATTGTACTCATATTTCATAAGTGGATTGTACTTATATTTTATAAATTGGTTTTACTTATCTCGTTCAGTAATTTCAGTTTAATTATAGTCATAATTTCAGCGAAACTATTTTGAGTAGAATTTATTTGTTTTTTGTTCCGTACACTCAAAATTGTGCAACCAGATCAGTCTGTTGTGATTGGTCGGTGTCCCTCTCAGTGCACGTGAATTCATAAGCTTTGGCTTGTAAACAGTAGCAATGTTATCAACTTCACTTCATCAGTTAAAAACATGTGGATCCATCGAAGTGAAACGGAGGTCTGCTTGTGCATACGCAAATGTCAATCTTTGTTAGAGATCACTTTTTTTTCTACAATGCGAGGGGCATGACACCGAAGCGAATGGCGTCAGACCAGTTACATTATCACTGATAACAGAAGCGTTTTTATATTGGACCCGAGTTGGATAATAAAACAAACAGATTGACTAGGAGACTGCAAGCAGAACCTCAGAGGACGTTTCATAGAAGTGTTATAGACAGAGGTAAGCGCACACACACACAATATCAGTGTATTACACAGAACAGCTTTCACAGCCGATGTTAAAATCATGGAAGATGTTATTTGAACGTTGGTTATCTTAGAATGTGTGTAGCTGAATTCTTATTACCAAAGGTATGAATGTGATAAAAGTGAAAGTAGTTTAGCGCGCAGCTCAGTCACATGTTTACAATCTCTGATAACCAATCACTACTCCAGCGGTTCTTCCTCTTCTCTGAGGAAGGCCTTGCCCATTTTTGGGCGTATTTCTGTGGGCGGGGGTTATGAAAAGCACTTGGAATAGTGACATTATGTACCGGCAGGAAGCAGAGGACTGTAGTAAATTCCAGCCGTTCTCAGTAGTCCTTGAAAAGTGAATTCTGTTAAAGACAATATCTTGCTTGGCATTGAACTTTTGCTGGTATTATTTATGCTATAATAGCAATATTACAGACTAACTAAAGTTTGAAAAATGGGATCGCGGGGAATGGCCGGTTTAAGAGGCAGTTTACTGGAGAGGGATTAGCTTAATCCAGGACTAGGCCTAGGTTAAATAAGGATATTCAAATTGTTTTTAAAAACATATTTTACAAAAAACCTTACATTGTGCATTTTGAGACAAAACATTTGAAGTGATATATTTTAATACAGTATTTGTCAGTGGAGGTTGTTTTTAATCAAGCGAATTCAAACATTTAAATTAGTCGGAGACTAGGCCTAAACCCTGTCCGGGAAACTGCCCCAAAGTTTTAAAAACAACTTCAGAAACCAGTTTCAAAATAAGCCTTTTATTGTTCCGATAACCACAAAGATAGATGCATACGAAATTTACACTATGTTGCAGGCATGAATTTCATAGTAAGAACAATGCTTATAATAGATGACAGCATTCACACTGAGAGTGGGAGTCATGTGGTGTTGAATGTGGTGTTGAACAGCTCAATAGCTGAAATGAACAAATGACATATTTGGGAAGTATAAAATAACTTAAATAAATAATTGTATGTAATGCATAGAATTGAATGTAACATGCATTATTTTTTTGGGAGTAAAATGGTATTTAAGCTGTGGTGACTGGGATGGTTTTGGTAAACAAATCTGGCAACCTTGTAGTAGTATTCCAACAGACTATTTCACCTCTTGCAGTATTTCCAGCTATCACAACATTTAACAAGGCATACCAATATATTGCATGTAGAAATAAATGTTCACATCATAGCTTCCCTCGCAGTCTGGGAATCGGGCCTGTTTTACATTGTCAAAAATCACTAGCAATGCTTGCCTTTGATAAATGTCTTTAAATGATCAGTGTACCGGAATACCAACCTGCCAACAATGACAAAAATGATGCGTTAGATACAAGGGTTTAGAGTCCAATTGACTAGTTCTTGCTAGGTATCATTATATTTCTCTCTTCATCAGTTTGCAACTCTCTGAGTTTTAAGATTACCCACATGGCAGATGCAAAAAACAGCAGGGAGGAGATAAAGTAATGATAGAATAAATTGACCAATCAGTTTAGCTGGGTTTCGATGTTCAGTAACTTTATCTGACAAAATTTTTGTATTTGTATACCAGCACAGTGGAAAATTACAACTTTACAACATTGTCTCGTGACATTATTGAAAATCCATTTTTACAATACAAATACATCAACCAAATTAAGATTTATTATGTAACTAATAAACTAACTAACAAACAAAAACTTTGATCTATCAATTTGTACCCTGCTAACTTGCACGGTATTAAATAAGGAGAAAGTGTTCTCTCTTTCTTTCTTGCCATAATGTTAAGGTGGTGTTTACATTAGCTCATTGTTGTTTGAAAATGGCTTTATAAAATGAAACTGATCCTCGCTTATACTGCCGTATCCACATGTGTTTTAGAAAAAATCAGCGTTTACAGTACGCTACTGAAAACGCATGTCACATGATCATTCAGACACGCTGGGCATGCGCAAACAAATGTACACAATGGTTGAGGACAGTTGGTTACTAGTCACCGACCGACCAGTTCCTTTACATGATGGCTTGGAAATGAAAGGAAGTCTTCACATGAATAACATTAGATGTGGTAATGTTATTAGGCTTGTTTGATTTCAATCCGACGCCACGTTGACCGATCGACAGACGACTTCGCAAAACTGTGTGAGCTTTTTAAAAGCATACGGCTCTCGATTCTCTCGTGTTGCTGTAATGTCACCGTGTCGATCCGTGAACAGCTTGAAGTTAAAGAAGCCTGTTTGTTGTTTACACGGTTCTTGCAAGGCTGGTCATTGTTGCCTTCATGTAACGTAATTGGATATGAATGGGGCTTAAAGAATCAGGAAAGCAAACACAATGATATAAATGACACAATCAGTAAGCGAATGTGGGCATCCACGCTTGCATGGCTCTGTTTTCGTCCATTTACATAGAAACGCAACGCCCGAGTTTTCAAACTAAAACGGGGTCTGTGGAACAAAAAAATGCTCCAAAGTCTTTGTAAATCAATTTAAAAACGAAATGAAATATAAAACAATTTTGTAATGTAAATCAAAAGGCCTCAGGACTTTTTTGCTCTTTGTCCCTAATGCATTTACTTAAAAAAACACATTTCATTCCCTGAAATTTTCATTGTTTTTTTGTTCCTTTATGTACAGTGTGAAGTATACAGGTGCAGTAACACAAAAGCAGTGCCACAGACTGATTGATTCCATGCCACGCCGGATTGCTGCAGTAATTCAGGCAAAAGGAGCAACCAATCTAAGTATTGAGTGCTGTACATGCTCATACTAAACATGTTCATACTTTTCAGTTGGCCAAGACTTCTAAAAATCCTTTCTTTTCATTAGTTGTCAGTTATAATCATCAAAATTAAAAGAAATAAATACGTGAAATATATCAGACTGTTTGGAATGAATGTAAACATTGAATGGAATTAGTGAAATAAATCAACTTTCTGATGATGTTCTAATTATATGACCAGCACCTGTTTACTATATACTGGGGTCTCAGACTGACTCAGGCGAGTGGCCATGGTTTCTGCACAGAACACAGACACGCCCCTTGTGTTTGAGAGCAGAGAACACAGCTCAATATTTTCAAGATTTTGAAACTTATTTCATTATGAACTTATTTTATTTACTTTTTCTAGGTTTTTATTCATATTTCGCGAAGTGGTTATTAACACATGTTTTTCTATGACGTGACAAACACACAACACATGTTTAATGTTGCTATACTTGCAGCAATTATTTATGTCCCTTCCAGGCAAAGATGAAATGAAAGGAAGGTCAGGTCACTCTCCAGCAAAGTCTCATGGTCAAATAAACGTCTGATAAGGTTTGGTGCATTCCCAAAACTGCATAGGGCCTAAACCGCCCTCTGATGGGTTTCTTGGAATTATGAAGAATGGAACATATCAACTCAGTCTCTGGTTGAGCTCAACTCTACATGTGCTTGAGACACCAAACGTCATGATTTGCATGTGTTACAGCACATACTACACATACAAACAAACATCATATTCTTTGTGCTCTTATGAACCAGGAAATGCAAATATTTGGTTGCTTGAACTGTACAGTATCTTCACCAGACTTTCTTTAGAATGTTCCCTTCTCCAAACCTCTTTCTCTAGCGCCACCTAGAGGCAATTTTCCTTTAAAAATAACTATATACGATAATTGAAAATAAGAATTGCTGTTGGAAGGAGGAAGAGACCAAGACCATGACATACTGTATGCTTTGTAAACAATCAAAACATGTGAGAACTGTCTTAAGAAGTTTTTTCAAGAATAAATAATATTCCTAACTTTTTTTCAATTTAAATTTAAGAATTTAAAAAGGGCAGTTAAGCAGAACTGTCTTAAGAATGTTTTGTGAATCAGACCCTGGAGACTGCGGGGCATCAACATGTGCGTGAAACAAGAGAAACACTGACGGAGCATCTAATTTGCTTTCAGCTGGTTTTGAGCTATTCTGCCGTTTCTTGTGGTAAATATTAGTGTATTTTTGTTTCTACTGTATTCCATTTTTAAAGAGGAACTATTACAATGTTCTTACAGTGTAAATTGTTGCTGTGAATGTAAATTGTTGTGTGTGAATGTAAGCTGTCTGCCAAGTTGTAAATACGAAAGTGAACAAATTACAAAGTTATTATTTTGACTTTGAATGAGTCGTCTGTTGTTCTTATTTCAGTTCCGTGTCAGATTTGCGTCAATCTGTGTAATGCCCGCTTACATGCCATTTGCGACACTGCACGCAGTAGACCATTTGACCAATCAGATCAGAGTAGGCTGACAGAAAGGAGGGTATTAGACAGATGAATCGCCAATCAAATCAATTGAGAGTCAAAAAAGAAGTGAGGTAATAATAACTGGATATTATTAGACGTACGGATGGACGTAATCTTGTTGTTGCACACTACATAAACCAAAGTAGGACCTTAAAAATCACAAATTATTTACTCCAAAATACGAGACAAGTTGCGTCCTGTATCGATGCGATATGGGATGCATCATTTCTTCCAGCATGAATTCCAGCTGTAAATTTCATGTGTAGCAGCTCACTTGAAACGATTTGCAAGACTTCTCATTGCAAGACTTCTGAGTGCCAGAAGAAAAATTCCACTTCTACTGTATACTGAAAATGTATAAAATCACAGAAGTGAGTACACCCCTCACATTTATGTAAACATTTTATTATATCTTTTTGTGTGACAACACTGAAGAAATGACACTTTGCTACAATCTAAAGTAGTAAGTGTACAGCTTTTATAAGAGTGTAAAAAATCAACACTGCCATCTCGACTTGAGCAGTCATTTTCAAATATTTTTTATCATTCTGTTAAAAATAAATACCTTTACAATCTGATATGTGATAGGGGAAAAGTTAAACAAAAACCAGTCCGGAACCCACGACGACATGTTGGTAACATATCTTCATGGAACGCATCTTTACCGAAGATCCCAATGATTTTTGACATAAAAGAAAAATTGTCACCTGCCATGTATTGTTCACTAATGCCACTATAGGACTGGTTTTGTAGTCCAGGGTCACCAAAATGTGTTGTGTAACAGTAACTGCCTGTTTTTACAAAAAAAAAAATCAGTTGGCAGGTAGAGGTTCAAGTCACCGGACATTGGAATATGCGGCAAAAAGTTCTATCACTATCCCCTAAAGATATTCTCTGAATAAACACTCCAATACAGTTAAGGATTTAACGAAGGTTGTCAGTTGTGTTGCTTAAACGAAATTGATAAGCTTAAATCTAATAGCATGTGCATACTAAATCAAACATTATGTAGAGGGGCAAGAATTAATGTTCATGCTTCAGCAATGTCACTCCAGAAAGACTGTAGCTTAATTAAAACACCACATGCCACATATGCATTGCAGTAACTGCTAGAGAAGCCATTTAATTAACATGGAGTTCTTTACAAGCTACATGAGTCTTTGCAGCGCCAAGCCTAAAACATCCTTGACCCTCAGAAAACACTTCAACCTAATCTAGAGAAGAATTTGCAGTTTGTGTGAACTTCTAAATCGTTGTTCACCCATTTTACCTCAGGGTATAGGGATGTTATTTTTTGGAAGGTACAAGCTTTTGTACCTACCATCAATTACCTAGCAAAAAATCAGTAAGAGTGCTGTAACAAGTACACGCTTTCCAAGGTAAAAGGGCTTTGAGTGACAAATTAGAACAATAAAATGGCAAACATCTAAATGAGATATGCAAGACTTCCTGAAGGACGACCACTTATAGACCATGTATAAATCACTTAAAAGGTTTATTCATCACATGTCCTCATGGCCATTTCAAATTAAAGTCGACCAAAGCCAAATTCCTTCACATTCAGGGGCCCAATAGATGCTTGCTCCCACCTTAGATCTATGGAGAACAGACAAGTAGTGAGAAACTTCCAAGACCATAATCAGAATCACTTTTAGTTAGTGCGTGTTTCAACACATACCTCCAAGAACCTGATCGCTTGCACTACTGCTGCTACAGGTAGAGTCACAGCAGCCACACACCTGATCAGATTCATCCACAGACACCCAGCTGCCAAACAAAGACACATCCTCAATGATAAACGTCATCCTACAGACCCAGTGAAGGCCATTTGGGGGCAACATACCCATTAGAGGAGAACGAGCAAGCCTTGTGCTCAGAATTTGTTGGAGTGGCTACAGGAACCGCCTTCAAAATGCATGTGATGTAGACCTGCAAAGACAACAGGGTTCGGGTTTCCAAACAGTGCACTAGAATGTACTCAACGAAAGCAAATACATACCAGCCCACTGTTCGCTTGCTGAAACCGGAAAGCCTCCAGCTGAAATTGCAGCTTATCAATTTGAGTTCGAGGCAGGTAGCGAGAGCTCGAGCCGGTGAACTTTGCGTCAACCAGGCACCTGGTGAAGAATGAAGTTAAACACCATGGAATACTTCTAGGATAAGCTGGGTACATGCCTTACCCATTATTCTCAATGAAGGAGTATCTGGGAGCGGAGTTCACGTCAGGGGACATAGTGGCTACGCAACGGTCCACAAACACACGTAGAGGTACATGGTTGAACGTCTTCACAGAGGCCTCAATATTCACAATGTCACCGAGGAAATACTGGTTTGAGGGTCTCTCAAACTGCCACTCATCTTGTAAGGAAAAAAATTTATAAGGTCTACAAAATTGAGTTGAAACTACATTAAACCCTACATAATACATACCAGTCATAAGCTTGAGGGAGAAGACCAAACGCTCTTCTGCAACCTTAGTATCCGCATATGGTAACCACGTGGGCACCAGGACATTGCTGCTCACATTATGCATTCTGTAGATTATAGAAAAAGGTTGGTCACCGCAATATATTTTTACTACACGCATGAGAATAGAGCCACCTTGAACCCAGAACCGTACCTTGGATAGTGACACTCAATACTGACCACAGCACCACTACTCCGGACAATAGGAACACCATTTGAAAACTCTTGGAGAGTATAGACCAGGGAGAATGTATAAACAAGCTTATCTTCGGTCACCTAAACAAACAAGAGTGTTACTAAAGAATTATTCAAAACTAAATCACTTTTGGGAAGAGGATCAGTCTTCTCACAGTTAACATGCTGCCACATCCATGCAGTTCTGATTCAAAGAGGAGCACTCGAGCATTATTGTCCTGCCGTGTTGGTCCACAGCCTCCCAGTGCAAAACCTGAAGCCATTAGTAGTTGTCCAGTCCCAAAGAAGTCCTCCATCACTTCCACATACACGGAATTCTCACCACACTGAGCCCCTACACTATTGGGAGACAAAGGGTTCCGCAGCTCAAAAGGAATCTCTGGCTGTACAGGTTCTTCAGGTAGGCTTGGAAAAGTCCACGTCAGTTTTTCCATGGGACCCTGCAAAAGCTGTTTAGACTGAACACCAAGAGGATCTTGACCAGGCTTTCCACCAACAACACCA
This sequence comes from Triplophysa dalaica, assembly GCF_015846415.1. NCBI lineage: Eukaryota > Metazoa > Chordata > Actinopteri > Cypriniformes > Nemacheilidae > Triplophysa > Triplophysa dalaica. Next base: position 15,926,275 of record NC_079560.1, on the reverse strand, counting down.
GGAGTCTGCATTGAAAACTGAGAAGGAAATCTCTGTGGCACAAGCATGGGGTTGTTGGTTTGAGGAGACTGAAGCATTCTGGTTTCACTCTGCTGAGGAACTTGCATTTGTGACCAAGGCCTAAATGTACTAGGGTTCTGTGTTTGAGCTGATCTTCCTCGCCATTGTGCATCCGACATGCCAAATGCAAGCACCAGTACCAAACCAAATCCAGCTTGAAACAGCCCCATCATTGCTGTACTTGAGTTTCCATGAAGCATTCGAAGGCCAGCATAAACATTTATACATCTGGGAATCAGGCTCCACCCCTCTAATGATTGGCGTAATGCTATTCTAGACTTGTTCATTTACCTTTCCAGCTTGCAACAGGTGGATGTTGTTGGACAATTAGAACGCAGATGGAAATTGGGACGTTAGTACTTTGTATTAAGCTTTTTTAAATGAGGCCTTGTCCACACCTACACGGGTATACTGAATCCGAAAAGGCATCCTTGCTTACTATATAGTAGGCAAAAAGCAGTCGGCAAACGATTAGTATTTCGTATCGTCTGTATTCCCAAAACAGTATGCGAGAAATTCGCGTTTGGCTTACTGGTGACGCCCAGGTTCCGATGAACTCAGCGACCGACACTTCTATATTAATATATCCCATGAGCCCACGGAACAGAATACCAGACAGGACCGCAAAACAGTCTCAGCCGACATTCATGTACAATTAAACATGTTGTTAATTATTGTAAAGCTAATGTAACATAACCATTGACCTTGATATGTTCTTAAATTGACCGTGTTTTATAATGTGCTTTGTTTTCAATTCAAAGCATTAATATTGAGCTTTCAGCAGTTCATTTACGTTCGTGTTCTATATGTATGTTTGCCATTAAAATATTATTGCTAAAATGTTTTTTTTAACTCACAGATAAACAAGATACATGATAATTATTCACAAGATCATTTTAATCAGGTGGTGTTAACGGACACAGGTTTGGCTCAATTCAACTTTCTTATCACCTTTCATAAACGAATAATTTCAAAAAAAAAATAAGCCCCAAACCAATCGATTACTAAAATTAAATTACTCATTTTTCCAAACGAAAAATAAAGAGGCATTTTAAAATGGTGCGGTTTTAGGGACAAGGGAAGAAAAAAAAAAGATGAGGAGAAGGTGAAATGTAAAGCGTGGTCGAATAACATTTGGATAATGTTCATTTTGAAACATACTAGGCACAAAATAAAAACACCACGGAAGAGATTTCCTCAGGTTTTATAAGTACGTCAATAGTAGGAATATTAGAGCAACGTATCTACGTGAGAGACATCAACCAATAGACAGAATACAGACAAAAGAATAATAAGCAATTTTCTGTTCCAAAAAAACATTCCATTGGCATAATCATTCTTCAAAAACGTAATCATTGCTAACTTTTATACCTGCTACCGCCTACTGCCTCTCCACCTTAACGTTTTTGTGCCCCTTCTACTATGGTTCCATGTTACATTTTCTTCGCAGTCTGTTTTAAGGAAGGCTTTCATTTGAATGTGTCCTTGTTTTGTTTCGAATGTATGGTCAATGAATAAAGGAATTAATCAAAATGACCCAATTTCCTCCCGTTTGTCGCGCCCCACCTGTCATGTGTCTATTCACCACCAGTGGGGCCCTCCCCGCACTTTGAGAAACTTGAACTTTGTGAAAACTTAAAAACAAACAAATGTTGAGAACTTTTCATTTCTGAAAGTACGCTTTAATTTCACTAGCTTGGTAGAGATTGGTCAAAACACGATCATATAAAATCTTGAGAGTGAACAGAATTTACCCTGTATGTAGCTTCCAGCAGGTCTGGAGAACAATCATTGTAAATTGATCAAGGGGGCGCTGCAAATTCTGACTGAGGGTTTAAAGAGTATATAAGACTAAACACAGGACTCTTAGAGTGTCTACTTGTGGCAAGATGGCGGGAAGTACAGGGATTGGTTGTCTTGTGGCTTTTTGCGCATGGTTTTGTGCGTTTGGTCATGCCGTGCCACAGTTCGGTAATTTTCCCCAGGAGCCTCAATCTCAAGTCTTCCAGCAAACTGAACAGCAGTTTTCTCAGAAGTTTCCACTTCAGAAGCCAGTGGTGCAGTCAGAACCTCTTGACAAGTGTGCTGTAGCTGATTATGAGCAGATCCAGTGTGGACAACCTGGTATTAGTGGTGCAGAGTGTGAAGCTATAAACTGCTGCTTTAATGGATTGCAGTGTTATTATGGAATGTCAGGTAGGGGTGTGAAACCAGTTTCTTTCCAAGCTGATTACCTGATAACTTCCTCTGTCTCTCGTTACAGTGACTGTCCAGTGTATAAGAGATGGTCAGTTTGTGCTGGTGGTGGCTAGAGATGTTACTCTGCCTCGTCTGAGTCTGGACACGGTCCGTTTGCTGGGTGGAAGTGAAGCATCTTGTGGTCCTGTTGGTTCCACGCCTTCATTTGCCATATACCAGTTTCCAGTCACTGACTGTGGCACCAGCATGACTGTGAGTTTGCTGTCGATGATTTGGATGTCTGGAATAGATTTGATGTCAATCGTGTTTTTGCTTGCAGGAGGAAAATGGCTATGTGGTGTATGAGAACAGAATGACTTCATCCTATGAAGTGGGGATTGGACCTCTTGGCTCCATCACAAGGGACAGTCAATTTGAGTAGGTCATCTGGGTTTCCTCTCAGTACTGTGAATTCTTGAACGTATGCAAGAAGCTCTTTGTTTGTGGTCTAGACTGCTCTTCCAGTGTAGATATTCTGCCACTGCTGTGGAAGCTCTGGTTGTTGATGTCAACACCGTTCCACCACCTCCACCTGTAGCTGCTCCTGGACCCCTCAGGGTTGAGCTTAGACTGGCAAATGGCCAATGTGTCATTAAAGGCTGTGCAGAAGGTAACGATGTGCTCGTCTTCAAAAAAATGCTTCTCACAAGAGGAGTGGTACATTTGTAGCACTGGTCTCAAACTCTAGCTGGGCAGTAACAATAAGCGTTCATTCTCAGGAGATGAGGCGTACACGTCCTACTACGGTGAGGATGAGTATCCAGTCAGAAAGGTCCTGCGAGAGCCTGTGTATGTTGAGGTGCGCATTTTGGAGAGGACTGACCCAAATCTTGTCCTGATGTTGGGACACTGTTGGGCGACATCACTTCCTAGTCCTCTCAGTCTACCCCAGTGGGATCTTCTAGTTGATGGGTGAGTAGGATCCCAAGCATTTGTCCAGATAGTGTGCTGTGAACGAGTCCTGACTGTCACTTCTGGTTTAGCTGTCCTTACCAGGATGACCGTTACCTGACGGCACTGGTTCCTGAAGTTGGTTCGTCTGGTCTCCAGTTCCCAACCCACTACAAGCGCTTTGTTGTGAAGATGTTCACGTTTGTCGATCCATCATCACTGGCCCCTATGCAGGAGACTGTATGATTTCCTACAGCCTTTTTCGTATCCTCTAAATTGCCTCTTTATATTTGTTGCTAAAGCTGATCTTTGTTGGACAGATCTATATTCACTGTAGTACCGCGGTGTGCCACCCTGCTTCTGGTTCCTGTGAGCAGAGCTGTGCCAGGAAAAGTAGGTGTAACTTTGGTTTGTATACGATGTCAAAAGACATCAGTTTCATATGACTCTTGTTGCAGGGAGAGCTGTTGCTGAAAATAGGAGTGAAGAAACTGTGGTTTCCAGTGGAGGTGTTTTCTTCACGATGTAAATTTCATTGCTGATTTTAATAAAGTTATTACACTACATCTGTTCTCAGCATTTGTTTGCACGGTGGCATTTTCAGGAGTTTTTTTACCCACAATGACAATTGAAGTGTCTTGAGAGAAAAAGAGCTGGTTTTAAAGGAAACGACAGAAGGTTAACCGTTCAGAGATGTGCTTTTAAACTGCTTGATATCTGATGATTTTTAGCTGTACAGACCAGAGATGCATTGTGGCGCAACACTCATTAACTGTCTTGATTCCCTGTGACACTTAACTCTGATAATAAAAAAAAGTTTGGCATTTGAAAGCTATCTTGGAACTGAAAATGAAGACTTGATAAGTGGAGTTTTTAGGGGAATTTCTAAACATGGAGTAATTGAAATTGTTCAATGCATTTTTGGAGCTGCGTTTGTTGGTAAACGTAGAGCCCAACATTAAGGTGAAGAAATAACCGTTTCATAACTTGGTCCCTTATTGGACAACTCTCCTGGAAGAGCATGTGACACGGCCACAGGAGGATCATGCGCAGACATCACTTTCACTTGCAACAGGAGAGTGCGAGAGCATACGTTCGCGAAATTCAGGTGTTTGTTTGTTCACTGCATTTTGGTGATGAATGTAATATAAACTGTGGATATAACGCTAGATTTGGAGGAATTTTGAAACCGATATATGGACCCATCCCAGTGCTAAAAGAATCCGGACATGCCGATTGCGGAGAGTGAAACTGATGTATGTTTTGTTTACAATTGGAAGCGCATGTGCTTTGGTTCAGCCTACCCCTCTCTCTCGCACGCGCTCTGTTTTCGGAACAATCTCAAAGCTCTATCTTTTATAAATGTGATCAAATTTAATACTCTTTGAAGATACGAAGTATGCAATACTACTATATAGGTACTCAACATTAATATGAGATTGGCAGACCCCAACAGGAGTGTGTTAAGCCCGCTTTGGAGTCAAATTAAAAGTGGGTACTTTTACTCTTGAGTGTATTTCTTTTAGAAATTCTGCACTTTTACTTCGTTAAACTGTGAACGTTCCCTCGTTCCTTCATGCATTATAAAATGCGTTGTTTTTTTCAAGGTTTTCGTTTCTTTTTCCGGGTAGTCCCGAGTGACTAACTCTTTTGAGTCGATTCTTTTGAAAGTGTTAATTGAACAATTGGCATAACCGTTTGATGGGTTCAAGAATCAGTGATTTGTTCAGTTCGCAGCACGATCTGAATTATATGAAGTGGCGGATTACTCACTCCTCGTAGGGCGAATCTTAAAAAAAGTAGAACACAAAGACCGTTTGATGAAGTGTATATGAATCTATATCTAAGTTGAGTGTTCTTATATTTTATAAGTTGATTGTACTCATATTTCATAAGTGGATTGTACTTATATTTTATAAATTGGTTTTACTTATCTCGTTCAGTAATTTCAGTTTAATTATAGTCATAATTTCAGCGAAACTATTTTGAGTAGAATTTATTTGTTTTTTGTTCCGTACACTCAAAATTGTGCAACCACATCAGTCTGTTGTGATTGGTCGGTGTCCCTCTCAGTGCACGTGAATTCATAAGCTTTGGCTTGTAAACAGTAGCAATGGTATCAACTTCACTTCATCAGTTAAAAACATGTGGATCCATCGAAGTGAAACGGAGGTCTGCTTGTGCATACGCAAATGTCAATCTTTGTTAGAGATCACTTTTTTTCTACAATGCGAGGGAAATGACACCGAAGCGAATGGCGTCAGACCAGTTACATTATCACTGATAACAGAAGCGTTTTTATATTGGACCCGAGTTGGATAATAAAACAAACAGATTGACTAGGAGACTGCAAGCAGAACCTCAGAGGACGTTTCATAGAAGTGTTATAGACAGAGGTAAGCGCACACACACACAATATCAGTGTATTACACAGAACAGCTTTCACAGCCGATGTTAAAATCATGGAAGATGTTATTTGAACGTTGGTTACCTTAGAATGTGTGTAGCTGAATTCTTATTACCAAAGGTATGAATGTGATAAAAGTGAAAGTAGTTTAGCGCGCAGCTCAGTCACATGTTTACAATCTCTGATAACCAATCACTACTCCAGCGGTTCTTCCTCTTCTCTGAGGAAGGCCTTGCCCATTTTTGGGCGTATTTCTGTGGGCGGGGGTTATGAAAAGCACTTGGAATAGTGACATTATGTACCGGCAGGAAGCAGAGGACTGTAGTAAATTCCAGCCGTTCTCAGTAGTCCTTGAAAAGTGAATTCTGTTAAAGACAATATCTTGCTTGGCATTGAACTTTTGCTGGTATTATTTATGCTATAATAGCAATATTACACACTAACTAAAGTTTGAAAAATGGGATCGCGGGGAATGGCCGGTTTAAGAGGCAGTTTACTGGAGAGGGATTAGCTTAATCCAGGACTAGGCCTAGGTTAAATAAGGATATTCAAATTGTTTTTAAAAACATATTTTACAAAAAACCTTACATTGTGCATTTTGAGACAAAACATTTGAAGTGATATATTTTAATACAGTATTTGTCAGTGGAGGTTGTTTTTAATCAAGCGAATTCAAACATTTAAATTAGTCGGAGACTAGGCCTAAACCCTGTCCGGGAAACTGCCCCAAAGTTTTAAAAACAACTTCAGAAACCAGTTTCAAAATAAGCCTTTTATTGTTCCGATAACCACAAAGATAGATGCATACGAAATTTACACTATGTTGCAGGCATGAATTTCATAGTAAGAACAATGCTTATAATAGATGACAGCATTCACACTGAGAGTGGGAGTCATGTGGTGTTGAATGTGGTGTTGAACAGCTCAATAGCTGAAATGAACAAATTACATATTTGGGAAGTATAAAATAACTTAAATAAATAATTGTATGTAATGCATAGAATTGAATGTAACATGCATTATTTTTTTGGGAGTAAAATGGTATTTAAGCTGTGGTGACTGGGATGGTTTTGGTAAACAAATCTGGCAACCTTGTAGTAGTATTCCAACAGACTATTTCACCTCTTGCAGTATTTCCAGCTATCACAACATTTAACAAGGCATACCAATATATTGCATGTAGAAATAAATGTTCACATCATAGCTTCCCTCGCAGTCTGGGAATCGGGCCTGTTTTACATTGTCAAAAATCACTAGCAATGCTTGCCTTTGATAAATGTCTTTAAATGATCAGCGTACCGGAATACCAACCTGCCAACAATGACAAAAATGATGCGTTAGATACAAGGGTTTAGAGTCCAATTGACTAGTTCTTGCTAGGTATCATTATATTTCTCTCTTCTTCAGTTTGCAACTCTCTGAGTTTTAAGATTACCCACATGGCAGATGCAAAAAACAGCAGGGAGGAGATAAAGTAATGATAGAATAAATTGACCAATGAGTTTAGCTGGGTTTCGATGTTCAGTAACTTTATCTGACAAAATTTTTGTATTTGTATACCAGCACAGTGGAAAATTACAACTTTACAACATTGTCTCGTGACATTATTGAAAATCCATTTTTACAATACAAATACATCAACCAAATTAAGATTTATTATGTAACTAATAAACTAACTAACAAACAAAAACTTTGATCTATCAATTTGTACCCTGCTAACTTGCACGGTATTAAATAAGGAGAAAGTGTTCTCTCTTTCTTTCTTGCCATAATGTTAAGGTAGTGTTTACATTAGCTCATTGTTGTTTGAAAATGGCTTTATAAAATGAAACTGATCCTCGCTTATACTGCCGTATCCACATGTGTTTTAGAAAAAATCAGCGTTTACAGTACGCTACTGAAAACGCATGTCACATGATCATTCAGACACGCTGGGCATGCGCAAACAAATGTACACAATGGTTGAGGACAGTTGGTTACTAGTCACCGACCGACCAGTTCCTTTACATGATGGCTTGGAAATGAAAGGAAGTCTTCACATGAATAACATTAGATGTGGTAATGTTATTAGGCTTGTTTGATTTCAATCCGACGCCACGTTGACCGATCGACAGACGACTTCGCAAAACTGTGTGAGCTTTTTAAAAGCATACGGCTCTCGATTCTCTCGTGTTGCTGTAATGTCACCGTGTCGATCCGTGAACAGCTTGAAGTTAAAAAAGCCTGTTTGTTGTTTACACGGTTCTTGCAAGGCTGGTCATTGTTGCCTTCATGTAACGTAATTGGATATGAATGGGGCTTAAAGAATCAGGAAAGCAAACACAATGATATAAATGACACAATCAGTAAGCGAATGTGGGCATCCACGCTTGCATGGCTCTGTTTTCGTCCATTTACATAGAAACGCAACGCCCGTGTTTTCAAACTAAAACGGGGTCTGTGGAACAAAAAAATGCTCCAAAGTCTTTGTAAATCAATTTAAAAACGAAATGAAATATAAAACAATTTTGTAATGTAAATCAAAAGGCCTCAGGACTTTTTTGCTCTTTGTCCCTAATGCATTTACTTAAAAAAACACATTTCATTCCCTGAAATTTTCATTGTTTTTTTGTTCCTTTATGTACAGTGTGAAGTATACAGGTGCAGTAACACAAAAGCAGTGCCACAGACTGATTGATTCCATGCCACGCCGGATTGCTGCAGTAATTCAGGCAAAAGGAGCAACCAATCTAAGTATTGAGTGCTGTACATGCTCATACTAAACATGTTCATACTTTTCAGTTGGCCAAGACTTCTAAAAATCCTTTCTTTTCATTAGTTGTCAGTTATAATCATCAAAATTAAAAGAAATAAATAAGTGAAATATATCAGACTGTTTGGAATGAATGTAAACATTGAATGGAATTAGTGAAATAAATCAACTTTCTGATGATGTTCTAATTATATGACCAGCACCTGTTTACTATATACTGGGGTCTCAGACTGACTCAGGCGAGTGGCCATGGTTTCTGCACAGAACACAGACACGCCCCTTGTGTTTGAGAGCAGAGAACACAGCTCAATATTTTCAAGATTTTGAAACTTATTTCATTATGAACTTATTTTATTTACTTTTTCTAGGTTTTTATTCATATTTCGCGAAGTGGTTATTAACACATGTTTTTCTATGACGTGACAAACACACAACACATGTTTAATGTTGCTATACTTGCAGCAATTATTTATGTCCCTTCCAGGCAAAGATGCAATGAAAGGAAGGTCAGGTCACTCTCCAGCAAAGTCTCATGGTCAAATAAACGTCTGATAAGGTTTGGTGCATTCCCAAAACTGCATAGGGCCTAAACCGCCCTCTGATGGGTTTCTTGGAATTATGAAGAATGGAACATATCAACTCAGTCTCTGGTTGAGCTCAACTCTACATGTGCTTGAGACACCAAACGTCATGATTTACATGTGTTACAGCACATACTACACATACAAACAAACATCATAGACTTTGTGCTCTTATGAACCAGGAAATGCAAATATTTGGCTGCTTGAACTGTACAGTATCTTCACCAGACTTTCTTTAGAATGTTCCCTTCTCCAAACCTCTTTCTCTAGCGCCACCTAGAGGCAATTTTCCTTTAAAAATAACTATATACGATAATTGAAAATAAGAATTGCTGTTGGAAGGAGGAAGAGACCAAGACCATGACATACTGTATGCTTTGTAAACAATCAAAACATGTGAGAACTGTCTTAAGAAGTTTTTTCAAGAATAAATAATATTCCTAACTTTTTTTCAATTTAAATTTAAGAATTTAAAAAGGGCAGTTAAGCAGAACTGTCTTAAGAATGTTTTGTGAATCAGACCCTGGAGACTGCGGGGCATCAACATGTGCGTGAAACAAGAGAAACACTGACGGAGCATCTAATTTGCTTTCAGCTGGTTTTGAGCTATTCTGCCGTTTCTTGTGGTAAATATTAGTGTATTTTTGTTTCTACTGTATTCCATTTTTAAAGAGGAACTATTACAATGTTCTTACAGTGTAAATTGTTGCTGTGAATGTAAATTGTTGTGTGTGAATGTAAGCTGTCTGCCAAGTTGTAAATACGAAAGTGAACAAATTACAAAGTTATTATTTTGACTTTGAATGAGTCGTCTGTTGTTCTTATTTCAGTTCCGTGTCAGATTTGCGTCAATCTGTGTAATGCCCGCTTACATGCCATTTGCGACACTGCACGCAGTAGACCATTTGACCAATCAGATCAGAGTAGGCTGACAGAAAGGAGGGTATTAGACAGATGAATCGCCAATCAAATCAATTGAGAGTCAAAAAAGAAGTGAGGTAATAATAACTGGATATTATTAGACGTACGGATGGACGTAATCTTGTTGTTGCACACTACATAAACCAAAGTAGGACCTTAAAAATCACAAATTATTTACTCCAAAATACGAGACAAGTTGCGTCCTGTATCGATGCGATATGGGATGCATCATTTCTTCCAGCATGAATTCCAGCTGTAAATTTCATGTGTAGCAGCTCACTTGAAACGATTTGCAAGACTTCTCATTGCAAGACTTCTGAGTGCCAGAAGAAAAATTCCACTTCTACTGTATTCTGAAAATGTATAAAATCACAGAAGTGAGTACACCCCTCACATTTATGTAAACATTTTATTATATCTTTTTGTGTGACAACACTGAAGAAATGACACTTTGCTACAATCTAAAGTAGTAAGTGTACAGCTTTTATAAGAGTGTAAAAAATCAACACTGCCATCTCGACTTGAGCAGTCATTTTCAAATATTTTTTATCATTCTGTTAAAAATAAATACCTTTACAATCTGATATGTGATAGGGGAAAAGTTAAACAAAAACCAGTCCGGAACCCACGACGACATGTTGGTAACATATCTTCATGGAACGCATCTTTACCGAAGATCCCAATGATTTTTGACAAAAGAAAAATTGTCACCTGCCATGTATTGTTGACTAATGCCACTATAGGACTGGTTTTGTAGTCCAGGGTCACCAAAATGTGTTGTGTAACAGTAACTGCCTGTTTTTACAAAAAAAAAATCAGTTGGCAGGTAGAGGTTCAAGTCACCGGACATTGGAATATGCGGCAAAAAGTTCTATCACTATCCCCTAAAGATATTCTCTGAATAAACACTCCAATACAGTTAAGGATTTAACGCGAAGGTTGTCAGTTGTGTTGCTTAAACGAAATTGATAAGCTTAAATCTAATAGCATGTGCATACTAAATCAAACATTGTGTAGAGGGGCAAGAATTAATGTTCATGCTTCAGCAATGTCACTCCAGAAAGACTGTAGCTTAATTAAAACACCACATGCCACATATGCATTGCAGTAACTGCTAGAGAAGCCATTTAATTAACATGGAGTTCTTTACAAGCTACATGAGTCTTTGCAGCGCCAAGCCTAAAACATCCTTGACCCTCAGAAAACACTTCAACCTAATCTAGAGAAGAATTTGCAGTTTGTGTGAAGTTCTAAATCGTTGTTCACCCATTTTACCTCAGGGTATAGGGATGTTATTTTTGGGAAGGTACAAGCTTTTTGTACCTACCATCCATTACCTAGCAAAAAAAAATCAGTAAGAGTGCTGCAACAAGTACACGCTTTCCAAAGTAAAAGGGCTTTGAGTGACAAATTAGAACAATAAAATGGCAAACATCTAAATGAGATATGCAAGACTTCCTGAAGGACGACCACTTATAGACCATGTATAAATCACTTAAAAGGTTTATTCATCACATGTCCTCATGGCCATTTCAAATTAAAGTCGACCAAAGCCAAATTCCTTCACATTCAGGGGCCCAATAGATGCTTGCTCCCACCTTAGATCTATGGAGAACAGACAAGTAGTGAGAAACTTCCAAGACCATAATCAGAATCACTTTTAGTTAGTCCGTGTTTCAACACATACCTCCAAGAACCTGATCGCTTGCACTACTGCTGCTACAGGTAGAGTCACAGCAGCCACACACCTGATCAGATTCATCCACAGACACCCACCTGCCAAACAAAGACACATCCTCAATGATAAACGTCATCCTACAGACCCAGTGAAGGCCATTTGGGGGTAACATACCCATTAGAGGAGAACGAGCAAGCCTTGTGCTCAGAATTTGTTGGAGTGGCTACAGGAACCGCCTTCAAAATGCATGTGATGTAGACCTGCAAAGACAACAGGGTTTGGGTTTCCAAACAGTGCACTAGAATGTACTCAACTAAAGCAAATACGTACCAGCCCACTGTTCGCTTGCTGAAACCGGAAAGCCTCCAGCTGAAATTGCAGCTTATCAATTTGAGTTCGAGGCAGGTAGCGAGAGTTCGAGCCGGTGAACTTTGCGTCAACCAGGCACCTGGTGAAGAATGAAGTTAAACACCATGGAATACTTCTAGGATAAGCTGGGTACATGCCTTACCCATTATTCTCAATGAAGGAGTATCTGGGAGCGGAGTTCACGTCAGGGGACATAGTGGCTACGCAACGGTCCACAAACACACGTAGAGGTACATGGTTGAACGTCTTCACAGAGGCCTCAATATTCACAATGTCACCGAGGAAATACTGGTTTGAGGGTCTCTCAAACTGCCACTCATCTTGTAAGGAAAAAAATTGATAAGGTCTACAAAATTGAGTTGAAACTACATTAAACCCTACATAATACATACCAGTCATAAGCTTGAGGGAGAAGACCAAACGCTCTTCTGCAACCTTAGTATCTGCATATGGTAACCACGTGGGCACCAGGACATTGCTGCTCACATTATGCATTCTGTAGATTATAGAAAAAGGTTGGTCACCGCAATATATTTTTACTACACGCATGAGAATAGAGCCACCTTGAACCCAGAACCGTACCTTGGATAGTGACACTCAATACTGACCACAGCACCACTACTCCGGACAATAGGAACACCATTTGAAAACTCTTGGGGAATATAGACCAGGGAGAATGTATAAACAAGCTCATCTTCGGTCACCTAAACAAACAAGAGTGTTACTAAAGAATTATTCAAAACTAAATCACTTTTGGGAAGAGGATCAGTCTTCTCACAGTTAACATGCTGCCACATCCATGCAGTTCTGATTCAAAGAGGAGCACTCAAGCATTATTATCCTGCCCTGTTGGTCCACAGCCTCCCAGTGCAAAACCTGAAGCCATTAGTAGTTGTCCAGTCCCAAAGAAGTCCTCCATCACTTCCACATACACGGAATTCTCACCACACTGAGCCCCTACACTATTGGGAGACAAAGGGTTGCGCAGCTCAAAAGGAATCTCTGGCTGTACAGGTTCTTCGGGTAGGCTTGGAAAAGTCCACACCAGTTTTTCCATGGGACCCTGCAAAAGCTGTTTAGACTGAACACCAAGAGGATCTTGACCAGGCTTTCCACCAACAACACCAGGAGTCTGCATTGAAAACTGAGAAGGAAATCTCTGTGGCACAAGCATGGGGTTGTTGGTTTGAGGAGACTGAAGCATTCTGGTTTCACTCTGCTGAGGAACTTGCATTTGTGACCAAGGCCTAAATGTAGGGTTCTGTGTTTGAGCTGATCTTCCTCGCCATTGTGCATCCGACATGCCAAATGCAAACACCAGTACCAAACCAAATCCAGCTTGAAACAGCCCCATCATTGCTGTACTTGAGTTTCCATGAAGCATTCGAAGGCCAGCATAAACATTTATACATCTGGGAATCAGGCTCCACCCCTCTAATGATTGGCGTAATGCTATTCTAGACTTGTTCATTTACCTTTCCAGCTTGCAACAGGTGGATGTTGTTGGACAATTAGAACGCAGAAGGAAATTGGGACGTTAGTACTTTGTATTAAGCTTTTTTAAATGAGGCCTTGTCCACGCCTACACGGGTATACTGAATCCGAAAAGGCATCCTTGCTTACTATATAGTAGGCAAAAAGCAGTCGGCAAACGATTAGTATTTCGTATCGTCTGTATTCCCAAAACAGTATGCGAGAAATTCGCGTTTGGCTTACTGGTGACGCCCAGATTCCGATGAACTCAGCGACAGACACTTCTATATTAATATATCCCATGAGCCCACGGAACAGAATACCAGACAGGACCGCAAAACAGTCTCAGCCGACATTCATGTACAATTAAACATGTTGTTAATTATTGTAAAGCTAATGTAACATAACCATTGACCTTGATATGTTCTTAAATTGACCGTGTTTTATAATGTGCTTTGTTTTCAATTCAAAGCATTAATATTGAGCTTTCAGCAGTTAATTTACGTTCGTGTTCTATATGTATGTTTGCCATTAAAATATTATTGCTAAAATGTTTTTTTTAACTCACAGATAAACAAGATACATGATAATTATTCACAAGATCATTTTAATCAGGTGGTGTTAACGGACACAGGTTTGACTCAATTCAACTTTCTTATCACCTTTCATAAACGAATAATTACAAAAAACAAATAAGCCCCAAACCAATCGATTACTAAAATTAAATTACTCATTTATCCAAACGAAAAATAAAGAGACATTTTAAAATGGTGCGGTTTTAGGGACAAGGGAAGAAAAAAAAAGATGAGGAGAAGGTGAAATGTAAAGCGTGGTCGAATAACATTTGGATAATGTTCATTTTGAAACATACTAGGCACAAAATAAAAACACCACGGAAGAGATTTCCTCAGGTTTTATAAATACGTCAATAGTAGGAATATTAGAGCAACGTATCTACGTGAGAGACATCAACCGATAGACAGAATACAGACAAAAGAATAATAAGCAATTTTCTGTTACAAAAACATTCCATTGGCATAATCATTCTTCAAAAACGTAATAATTGCTAACTTTTATACCTGCTACCGCCTACTGCCTCTCCACCTTAAAGTTTTTGTGCCCCTTCAATTAACATTTCGACGTGAAATCATTTTCGAATGCTACTATGGTTCCATGTTACATTTTCTTCGCAGTCTGTTTTAAGGAAGGCTTTCATTTGAATGTGTCCTTGTTTTGTTTCGAATGTATGGTCAATAAATAAAGGAATTAATCAAAATGACCCAATTTCCTCCCGTTTGTTCCGTCCCACCTGTCATGTGTCTATTCACCACCAGTGGGGCCCTCCCCGCACTTTGAGAAACTTGAACTTTGTGAAAACTTAAAAGCAAACAAATGTTGAGAACTTTTCATTTCTGAAAGTACGCTTTATTTTCACTAGCTTGGTAGAGATTGGTCCAAACACGATCATATAAAATCTTGAGAGTGAACAGAATTTACCCTGTATGTAGCTTCCAGCAGGTCTGGAGAACAATCATTGTAAATTGATCAAGGGGGCGCTGCAAATTCTGACTGAGGGTTTAAAGAGTATATAAGACTAAACACAGGACTCTTAGAGTGTCTACTTGTGGCAAGATGGCGGGAAGTACAGGGATTGGTTGTCTTGTGGCTTTTTGCGCATGGTTTTGTGCGTTTGGTCATGCCGTGCCACAGTTCGGTAATTTTCCCCAGGAGCCTCAATCTCCAGTCTTCCAGCAAACTGAACAACAGTTTTCTCAGAAGTTTCCACTTCAGAAGCCAGTGGTGCAGTCAGAACCTCTTGACAAGTGTGCTGTAGCTGATTATGAGCAGATCCAGTGTGGACAACCTGGTATTAGTGGTGCAGAGTGTGAAGCTATAAACTGCTGCTTTAATGGATTGCAGTGTTATTATGGAATGTCAGGTAGGGGTGTGAAACCAGTTTCTTTCCAAGCTGATTACCTGATAACTTCCTCTGTCTCTCGTTACAGTGACTGTCCATTGTATAAGAGATGGTCAGTTTGTGCTGGTGGTGGCTAGAGATGTTACTCTGCCTCGTCTGAGTCTGGACACGGTCCGTTTGCTGGGTGGAAGTGAAGCATCTTGTGGTCCTGTTGGTTCCACGCCTTCATTTGCCATATACCAGTTTCCAGTCACTGACTGTGGCACCAGCATGACGGTGAGTTTGCTGTCGACGATTTGGATGTCTGGAATAGATTTGATGTCAATCGTGTTTTTGCTTTCAGGAGGAAAATGGCTATGTGGTGTATGAGAACAGAATGACTTCATCCTATGAAGTGGGGATTGGACCTCTTGGCTCCATCACAAGGGACAGTCAATTTGAGGAGGTCATCTGGGTTTTCTCTCAGTACTGTGAATTCTTGAACGTATGCTAGAAGCTCTTTGTTTGTTGTCTAGACTGCTCTTCCAGTGTAGATATTCTGCCACTGCTGTGGAAGCTCTGGTTGTTGATGTCAACACCGTTCCACCACCTCCACCTGTAGCTGCTCCTGGACCCCTCAGGGTTGAGCTTAGACTGGCAAATGGCCAATGTGTCACTAAAGGCTGTGCAGAAGGTAACGATGTGCTAGTCTTCAAAAAAATGCTTCTCACAAGAGGAGTGGTACATTTGTAGCACTGGTCTCAAACTCTAGCTGGGCAGTAACAAGAAGCGTTTATTCTCAGGAGATGAGGTGTACACGTCCTACTACGGTGAGGATGAGTATCCAGTCACAAAGGTCCTGCGAGAGCCTGTGTATGTTGAGGTGCGCATTTTGGAGAGGACTGACCCAAATCTTGTCCTGATGTTGGGACACTGTTGGGCGACATCAGCTCCTAGTCCTCTCAGTCTACCCCAGTGGGATCTTCTAGTTGATGGGTGAGTAGGATCCCAATAATTTGTCCAGATAGTGTGCTGTGAACGAGTCCTGACTGTGACTTCTGGTTTAGCTGTCCTTACCAGGATGTCCGTTACCTGACGGCACTGGTTCCTGAAGTTGGTTCGTCTGGTCTCCAGTTCCCAACCCACTACAAGCGCTTTGTTGTGAAGATGTTCACGTTTGTCGATCCATCATCACTGGCCCCTTTGCAGGAGACTGTATGATTTCCTACAGCCTTTTTCGTATCCTCTAAATTGCCTCTTTATATTTGTTGCTAAAGCTGATCTTTGTTGGACAGATCTATATTCACTGTAGTACTGCGGTGTGCCACCCTGCTTCTGGTTCCTGTGAGCAGAGCTGTGCCAGGAAAAGTAGGTGTAACTTTGGTTTGTATACGATGTCAAAAGACATCAGTTTCACATGGCTCTTGTGTTGCAGGGAGAGCTGTTGCTGAAAATAGGAGTGAAGAAACTGTGGTTTCCAGTGGAGGTGTTTTCTTCACGATGTAAATTTCATTGCTGATTTTAATAAAGTTATTACACTACACCTGTTGTCAGCATTTGTTTGCACCGTGGCATTTTCAGGAGTTTTTTATCCCCGAGGACAATTGAAGTGTCTTGAGATAAAAAGAGCTGGTTTTAAAGGAAACGACAGAAGGTTAACCGTTCAGAGATGTGCTCTTAAACCGCTTGATATCTGATGATTTTTAGCTGTACAGACCAAAGATGTGGCGCAAAATTCATTAACTGTCTTGATTCCCTGTGACACTGTAAAATCTAATTAGTTAACCTTACTTAAAAAAAGCATGCAAACCGATTGCCTTGAAAAAACTAAGTAAAGTGAAATGGTAATTTTTGAGTTCAACTAACTTACAATTTTTACTTCAGATGTACTTTTGACCTAGTGTGGACTACTCAGAATTAACTATTATTACCAACTTAAGAATTTCCGTTGGATTTACTTTGTTTAAGTTGAGCAAACTCAAGGTGAAATTTCCGACAACTTGGATTTTTTCAGTTGCATTTACTTTTACCACAGTCCGATTTACTTAATAAAACCATGCAAACCGATTGCCTTAAAATAATCAAGTAACTGTTAATTCAGTTACTTGAGTGATTCCAACATCCATTATGAATCGAACATTCAAATAATCACATGTATAATTACACATAAATTAGTGACAAGGGTTAAAATTCAATTTTAAACATTTTTATTTTGTAAAACATTGACAGACAAATTGTTTGCCGTTTAATGTAAATGGAAGTATAACTACAATAATCAGCCCTGACCTTCAATTGTACAGCTGTTGTTAAATAAACATAATACTTCCTGAACAATAACACACAACGACCAGACTTGCTGATCGATAAAACACTATGATCAGACTTGCTGACCAAACAACTAACATGTTGACAATTGCATGAAAGTTTAAATATGAAAGAGCAGATAACTCTGGCACACTTGTAAATAAACTGGCAGCAGACGGCCAACAATTCACCACTTTTATAATGATCAGCTTGTTGATTTTAAAGGATAGTTCACCCAAAATTGAAATTCTGTCCATTTACTTACCCCAAAGTTGTTCCAAATTTGTATAAATAACTTTGTTCTGTTGCACATGAAGAAAGATATTTGGAAGAATGTTGGCTATTTTCAGTTCTAGTATATCATTCACTTCGAATTTTAGTATTTTTTCTGGTAGTGAATTATGTGCCAGAACTGAAAATAGCCAACATTCTTCCAAATATCTTCCTATGTTTTCATCAGAACAAAGTAAAATAAGCAGGATTTTAACAACTTGAGGATTGTTAATAAAAAAGAATAAATCTTTATTTTGGGTGAACTATCCTTTTAAATGAACCAAAAACAAATGAATCCACTGCCATAAACAGGTAAGAACTTATGCCATACATTCTCACTCTTACACATACTTTTTTTACATCCAACTCAACAAGAGATTTCTAAGAGATTGCAGTTTTGGTGGCAGTTTGTTATGTCCCAAGCCAAGCATGACTCTTTGAATACAATTGAAAGTGTTCTTCATGGTATTTGGATAATCCAAATTTAAGGCATATGACAGCCCAAACAAAACGCACATTGCTTGAGGTAGGTTTGGAAGACAGTCCATTACAATACTTCCCTCAACAATGATGGCAGTAGACATCGGCTCAAGGCAGAGAAGATTTGGAGAAAGAGGTAGGTCATCAACGACAGTCAGCAACCCAACAGATACCATTTCACATCAACATCCGATGCCTGCATAAAACATTAAAACAATATTACATAAAGGAAATGCTGATAAGCATGATCAACTAAAAATATTATGACCCCATGAACTAAGAAGTTGACAACAAACTGCTATTTGGACTACCAACGTGGAGCTAACGTGATTTATGGGGAAATAATTGATGCAGAGAGATGTTGAATGTAATTTGTTAGCAAATTCTCTTACAACTCCAAATTCTTAGTTCTTTAATATATATCATTAAGAAAACTTACTAGGCAACTGTTGTAGAAGTTACTGGGATCATCACCTAGCAGAACAGGTAAGCCTCTCAGCACAAGGGTACGCCTTGCTGTCACATCTGGTTTCTAGAAGCAAAAAATGAACAGTACAAGTCAATATTACACAGTCAAAAAGAGACTAACTGAGGAAGTGATGTAATGCTGCTGTTTGTGTGAACATCATCAAAAAGATATTTAAAGATTGTAAGAAAGGGTAAGTCTCTCTAGTAAATGCAGAAAAGTGCATAAGTGTGACCACTGTAAAAAGATTTCTCTTCTCCTGAGTAAAACTGCTAAAATAACCTCACCTCCAGTGTACTTAAGATTGTGTCAATACAGCAGCAGTGAGGGGCTCTCTGGCAGGTGCCACAAGACTCCTAAAAAAAGACAAATAATACTTTAGTAAAAAGTTACTTCCTATAGTATTGTAGCAAATATATTACTGACACTTGCATGCTTTACTTATTTTACAATAAAACACTTACACTTACTTTTATATATGCATATGCTACAAATATATACATTGACCTAAAGCAAAAATGTGTAATCAAGTAAAGACTATATGACGATGACAATGAAATCGCATATTTCAAGTATCTTGGCGGGATATTAAAGGATTTGTTGATACATATACCAATTAATAAACGAACATATAACCCATTATTTGATAAAAAATACCAACGTGTGTGTCAAAGTTTTTAGGGTCCGTAAAAACGTAAAAGTACGTTACCTTTGGATAAATCGTTTCCGTTTTAAAAAGGACAACAAATATACCAATAATATTTTTAACATATTTCACTGTAATCATGAGCATAAATAACAAAAATGTAGTAACGTTCATGTTGTTAATGATCGACATGCAACCAAAAAAATGCATTTTCAGTCTCAGCACGTGGTGAAACAGAAAATGAGTACATAATTTCACATTTTAAAAATTACAAAACCTTTTAGTCAACAATGTAATGGACAAATATGGATCCCAGAACATGTTTAGACTTGTTTAGAACAAGTCTAGTCAGTAAGTCAGTCACATTTATCTAAAATTAAAATACTAGTTCACATACATTTCACAGACATTTCAAAAATATACCACGGACAATTATAACTTGATTGACAACTTACCTTTTTTTCCTTCTGAAATAATTAAACGGTCTCACGTCGTCCTCAGCTTCTGCAAATCATTAGCACATGCACCGCCTAAGTTCCCAGATGTATTCACTGCGCATGCTCCATTCTCGGTTGGCGCTTGATTTTCTTCTAATTTCTGCTCACAGACAATTTCTGCTCTTCACTGCCTCTCGCTGGTGTAGAAAAGTAATTGCTTCGCTCGGCCGTACTTGCTTTATTTAAGTAACATATACTTAAGGGGACAAGTAAGGTGTTATATTTCCCCTGCAAGTACTCGTAACTTGATAAAAACTAGTAAAATGTATACTTTTTGACAACTGAGTTAAGTTAACAAATCATTTGTGAGTAAGGGCAACAATTAGATTTTACAGTGTAACTCTGATAATAAAAAAATGTTTGGCATTTGAAAGCTATCTTGGAACTGAAAATGAAGACTTGATAAGTGGAGTTTTTAGGGGAATTTCTAAACATGGAGTAATTGAAATTGTTCAATGCATTTTTGGAGCTGCGTTTGTTGGTAAACGTAGAGCCCAACATTAAGGTGAAGAAATAACCGTTTCATAACTTGGTCCCTTATTGGATAACTCTCCTGGAAGAGCATGCGACACGGCCACAGGAGGATCATGCGCAGACATCACTTTCACTTGCAACAGGAGAGTGCGAGAGCATGCGTTCGCGAAATTCAGGTGTTTGTTCACTGCATTTTGGTGATGAATGTAATAAACTGTGGATATAACGCTAGATTTGGAGGAATTTTGAAACCGATATATGGACTCATCCCAGTGCTAAAAGAATCCGGACATGCCGATTGTGGAGAGTGAAACTGATGTATGTTTTGTTTACAATTGGAAGCGCATGTGCTTTAGTTCAGCCTACCCCTCTCTCTCGCACGCGCTCTATGTTTTCGGAACAATCTCAAAGCTCTATCTTTTATAAATGTGATCAAATTTAATACTCTTTGAAGATACGAAGTATGCAATACTACTATATAGGTACTCAACATTAATATGAGATTGGCTGTTACGCCCGCTTTGGAGTCAAATTAAAAGTGGGTACTTTTATTCTTGAGTATATTTCTTTTAGAAATTCTGCACTTTTACTTCGTTAAACTGCGTGACGTTCCCTCGTTCCTTCATGCTTTATAAAATGCGTTGTTTATTTCAAGGTTTTCGTTTCTTTTTCCGGGTAGTCCCGAGTGACTAATTCTTTTGAGTCGATTCTTTTGAAAGTGTTAATTGAACAATGGGCAAAACCGTTTGATGGGTTCAAGAATCAGTGATTTGTTCAGTTCGCAGCACGATCTGAATTATATGAAGCGGCGGATTACTCACTCCTCGTAGGGCGAATCTTAAAAAAACGTAGAACACAAAGACCGTTTGATGAAGTGTATATGAATCTATATCTATCCAATCAAAACTGCAAATGTGTCATATTTGTATCCCAAATAAATATTTACAAGTAAAAAATAAGAATAGACTATTGTATGGTACAAGGTATAAGCTATATACAGCAGAATGAAATATCATTTGCAGAAAAAGTTGTATAAAAATAGATGGTGCACTGAAAAAAATGTTATGTTGACTTTACATCATTTTTTATGTCAAGGGGTTGCGCGAAATAGATTTATCTAAAACCCAGATATATTTTTTAAGTTGAGTGTACTTATATTTCATAAGTGGATTGTACTTATATTTTATAAATTGGTTTTACTTATCTCGTTCAGTAATTTCAGTTTAATTATATTCATAATTTCAGCTAAACTATTTTGAGTAGAATTTATTTGTTTTTTGTTCCGTACACTAAAAATTGTGCAACCATATCAATTTAATGGTTTAATTTTTACATACTTAAATCAAATTTAATCCAATGGTTTTTTTATCTCTTACTTTCATTGATATTCAGACACATAAATCAAACCCAATATTTTCAACTCCAACTTTATTTTTCTGATCTAAGAGATTTTTACTCTCCCTAACAAGAGTGGCTGTATACATATATGTATATACAGGAGAACTTTGGAGGAAAGCCTTTAACCACCCATTTTCAAGAGCACAACATATACAAATAACAAAATAGACTAGTACTATACAGAACAAAAAATACTATAGTACCAGAACCCTCCACAGCTGCAACAGCGAACAATGAGGACCTGATGCTGAAATCACAAAAAACTGCAAACAGATACATTCAAAAAATACTGTAATAGAGAAAACATCTTAATATAACTAATGTTAGTTGGTTTATAAATTTGAAGACAGACTTACAGAATAAAATGAAATATGTGACTTAAATGTCCAGTGAAGCTTAAGCTCCTCTGAGAATGATAAAAATAGGTGAAAATGAAAACACATCTGTGTCGAACAATGAGAAGGCTGTAACATTACTACATGAAACTATAAAGAAATGTCATAATTCCATGTTTTCCACATGGTTCTCCATCGTTTGAACTTTGACGGGAGCTCTTTCAATGACGTCATCTCATTGTTTACTCTTCTTAGTCAATGCTTTAATGGTGCAGATGTCACCAACTGTTTATCTCAAAGCGCTAAACTTCTCATATATGGCGGTAGTGGATGGATAAGGTGGATAGATGCAGGATTGCGATTTTTATTTCAGGTGAATATTCCACAAAATCCAATGACAGCTTTAAATGGTCACACCAGTGGCTGTGTATTAAAGTCCACTACTCACTTTCTTTTCAGTTTGAAACATCTTCTAGGGCTGCATTTTACATCATACTAAATGTTTTTTATCGCCTTCCAAACCAGATTTAAAAACGCAGCTTAGTGGCGTTCAAAGAGCCGCTGAAGAAATCCTACAGTCCAGCAATGATTTTGTTCTTTAGTCCACGGACTTTAGGGGTAAGCCTTTCTCCATCCATTTTCAACAGCACTTTTTGAATGAATTCATTGTAGTATTTCAGCTCTTTGGGGTAAGTCAGTACATAGATGACTCCCAGCATCATTGCACATGCTTGGGCTACAGATCCAATGTTGTCCAGAATGATTTCTCCTTCAACATAAATACCAATGTCACCATGTGCTCCAATTTCTCCACCCTCCTTGTTGATGACATATATGCCCATGGTGGATATCTGCAGGTCTCTCTGGATGTCATCTCCTTCAATGTCCTGTATATTTGTAAAATATAGGTTAAAAAAAAATAGGATTTAATGACCTGAAAATTCTAAATGTCTTTATATTTAAAATATATAATTACACTGGTCAGTAAAACTTTTGAAAATATTTTTGTCAGTTAAATAAATGTTCAAGTGAATTAACAAATCACAGATTTTTGTTTTTATGGCATTGTGGAAAATAACAAAAATGGAGCAGAGACACGGAATTCAGAATAGATTTAGAGAAAGACTAACACAATGTTGGTTTTGTTTTTTTAATTGAACATTAAGAAAAATAATGAATAAAAACCTGCCTTATCATTTCAAGAACCAAACTTTGGTTCAAAATGGTTTAAAATGTTTTAGCCAATTAATGAAAATCTCCAAACACAGACAAATGTACATCACCCTGTGACAAAATCCATGTTGTTTTACTCTTCAGGATTTCATTTTCTCAACACAAAGTTTGTCCCGTAAGAGCTTGAGGAAGTGTCTAGGGAGAGGGAAGTCTGGGCATCCCTGCTTAGACTGCTGCCCCCGCGACCCAGCCCCGGATGAAGCGGAAGAGAATTGATGGATGGATGGATGGTAATCTCAATAAATGTATATTTGTTTTGCCTTGTGAAAAACCAACAAAAATAAGTAAAAAGCATATCACTGAAAGTCTTTTTTCAGTTCCGGGTCAGCGTGTCAGATTTGCGTTGTTCTGTGTAATGCCCGCTTACATGCCATTTCCGACACTGCACGCAGTAGACCATTTGACCAATCAGATCAGAGTAGGCTGACAGAAAGGAGGGTATTAGACAGATGAATCGCCAATCAAATCAATTGAGAGTCAGAAAAGAAGTGAGGTAATAATAACTGGATATTATTAGACGTACGGATGTACGTAATCTTGTTGTTGCACACTACATAAACCAAAGTAGGACCTTAAAAACCAAAAAATATTGGTGCGATATGGGATGCATAATTTCTTCCAGCATGAATCCCAGCTTTAAGTTTCATGTGTAGCAGCTCACTTGAAACGATTTGCAAGACTTCTCATTGCAAGAGTTCTGAGTGCCAGAAGAAAAATTCCACTTCTACTGTATTCTGAAAATTTATAAAATCACAGGAGTGAGTACACCCCTCACATTTATGTAAACATTTTATTATATCTTTTTGTGTGACAACACTGAAGAAATGACACTTTGCTATAATCTAAAGTAGTAAGTGTACAGCTTTTATAGGAATGTAAAAAAATCAACACACAGCCATCTCGACTTGAGCAGCCATTTTCAAATATTTTTTATCATTCTGTTAAAAATAAATACCTTTACAATCTGATATGTGATAGAGGAAAAGTTCAACAAACAGCAGTCCTGAACCCACGACGAAATGTTGGTAACATGCTTTACGCTCCACCCCATTTGAACAGTCAATATTCGTGTGCTTTTCTTACATTTTGTCTATTCCAATCTGATACTGATGGGCGGAGTTAGCAGAAATAGCATCTGCTTACAAGGAGGGCTACTAGCACGGTGAATGGACACTCCATATTTTTTATTTCTTTCAATAATTGGTGGGGACAAAATTTACCACCCTTCCACCTGCAAAATACACCTATGCTCTTTACCCTCTGGGATTCTTCAATTAGGAGTCACGCCTTAAAACATGCATCTTATTTTTTTTCTGGACAATTGTAGTACAAATTTGTTCAATAACATTTTCTTTTTTGTTTCGCAAGAAACAGCTTTCCGCTGTAATGACGGTCAAAAGCTAAAATTCCCCAGAGAGCAGGTAGTAGAGAGCGAAGTTTGTAGGTGCATTTCTGGCCATTTTTTTATGTGACTTTGCTACATCCACTTACTCTAGGACATGAACATATCTTCATGGAACGCATCTTTACCAAAGATCCCAATGATTTTTGGCATAAAAGAAAAATTGTCACCTGCCATGTATTGTTGACTAATGCCACTATAGGACTGGTTTTGTAGTCCAGGGTCACCAAAATGTGTTGTGTAACAGTAACTGCCTGTTTTTACTAAAAACCAGTTGGCAGGTAGAGGTTCAAGTCACCGGACATTGGAATATGCGGCAAAAAGTTCTATCACTATCCCCTAAAGATATTCTCTGAATAAACAGTCCAATACAGTTAAGGGTTTAACGCGAAGGTTGTCAGTTGCGTTGCTAAAAGGAAATTGATAAGCCAAAATCTAATAGCATGTGCATACTAAATCAAACATTGTGTACAGGGGCAAGAATTAATGTTCATGCTTCAGCAATGTCACTCAAGAAAGACTGTAGCTTAATTAAAACACCACATGCCACATATGCATTGCAGTAACTGCTAGAGAAGCCATATCATTAACATGGAGTTCTTTACAAGCTACATGAGTCTTTGCAGCGCCAAGCCTAAAACATCCTTGACCCTCAGAAAACACTTCAACCTAATCTAGAGAAGAATTTGCAGTTTGTGTGAAGTTCTAAATCGTTGTTCACCCATTTTACCTCAGGGTATAGGGATGTTATTTTTGGGAAGGTACAAGCTTTTGTACCTACCATCCATTACCTAGCAAAAAATCAGTAAGAGTGCTGTAACAAGTACACGCTTTCCAAGGTAAAAGGGCTTTGAGTGACAAATTAGAACAATAAAATGGCAAACATCTAAATGAGATATGGAAGACTTCCTGAAGGACGACCACTTATAGACCATGTATAAATCACTTAAAAGGTTTATTCATCACATGTCCTCATGGCCATTTCAAATTAAAGTCGACCAAAGCCAAATTCCTTCACATTCAGGGGCCCAATAGATGCTTGCTCCCACCTTAGATCTATGGAGAACAGACAAGTAGTGAGAAACTTCCAAGACCATAATCAGAATCACTTTTAGTTAGTCCGTGTTTCAACACATACCTCCAAGAACCTGATCGCTTGCACTACTGCTGCTACAGGTAGAGTCACAGCAGCCACACACCTGATCAGATTCATCCACAGACACCCAGCTGCCAAACAAAGACACATCCTCAATGATAAACGTCATCCTACAGACCCAGTGAAGGCCATTTGGGGGCAACATACCCATTAGAGGAGAACGAGCAAGCCTTGTGCTCAGAATTTGTTGGAGTGGATACAGGAACCGCCTTCAAAATGCATGTGATGTAGACCTGCAAAGACAACAGGGTTCGGGTTTCCAAACAGTGCACTAGAATGTACTCAACTAAAGCAAATACATACCAGCCCACTGTTCGCTTGCTGAAACCGGAAAGCCTCCAGCTGAAATTGCAGCTTATCAATTTGAGTTCGAGGCAGGTAGCGAGAGCTCGAGCCGGTGAACTTTGCGTCAACCAGGCACCTGGTGAAGAATGAAGTTAAACACCATGGAATACTTCTAGGATAAGCTGGGTACATGCCTTACCCATTATTCTCAATGAAGGAGTATCTGGGAGCGGAGTTCACGTCAGGGGACATAGTGGCTACGCAACGGTCCACAAACACACGTAGAGGTACATGGTTGAACGTCTTCACAGAGGCCTCAATATTCACAATGTCACCGAGGAAATACTGGTTTGAGGGTCTCTCAAACTGCCACTCATCTTGTAAGGAAAAAAATTGATAAGGTCTACAAAATTGAGTTGAAACTACATTAAACCCTACATAATACATACCAGTCATAAGCTTGAGGGAGAAGACCAAACGCTCTTCTGCAACCTTAGTATCCGCATATGGTAACCACGTGGGCACCAGGACATTGCTGCTCACATTATGCATTCTGTAGATTATAGAAAAAGGTTGGTCACCGCAATATATTTTTACTACACGCATGAGAATAGAGCCACCTTGAACCCAGAACCGTACCTTGGATAGTGACACTCAATACTGACCACAGCACCACTACTCCGGACAATAGGAACACCATTTGAAAACTCTTGGGGAGTATAGACCAGGGAGAATGTATAAACAAGCTCATCTTCGGTCACCTAAACAAACAAGAGTGTTACTAAAGAATTATTCAAAACTAAATCACTTTTGGGAAGAGGATCAGTCTTCTCACAGTTAACATGCTGCCACATCCATGCAGTTCTGATTCAAAGAGGAGCACTCGAGCATTATTGTCCTGCCCTGTTGGTCCACAGCCTCCCAGTGCAAAACCTGAAGCCATTAGTAGTTGTCCAGTCCCAAAGAAGTCCTCCATCACTTCCACATACACGGAATTCTCACCACACTGAGCCCCTACACTATTGGGAGACAAAGGGTTCCGCAGCTCAAAAGGAATCTCTGGCTGTACAGGTTCTTCAGGTAGGCTTGGAAAAGTCCACGTCAGTTTTTCCATGGGACCCTGCAAAAGCTGTTTAGACTGAACACCAAGAGGATCTTGACCAGGCTTTCCACCAACAACACCAGGAGTCTGCATTGAAAACTGAGAAGGAAATCTCTGTGGCACAAGCATGGGGTTGTTGGTTTGAGGAGACTGAAGCATTCTGGTTTCACTCTGCTGAGGAACTTGCATTTGTGACCAAGGCCTAAATGTACTAGGGTTCTGTGTTTGAGCTGATCTTCCTCGCCATTGTGCATCCGACTTGCCAAATGCAAGCACCAGTAC
The DNA here is from genome assembly GCF_015846415.1 of Triplophysa dalaica. Lineage (NCBI taxonomy): Eukaryota > Metazoa > Chordata > Actinopteri > Cypriniformes > Nemacheilidae > Triplophysa > Triplophysa dalaica. The sequence goes on along the minus strand of NC_079560.1, from coordinate 15,898,675 downwards.
CAAACCAAATCCAGCTTGAAACAGCCCCATCATTGCTGTACTTCAGTTTCCATGAAGCATTCGAAGGCCAGCATAAACATTTATAAGTCTGGAAATCAAGCTACACCCCTCTAATGATTGGCGTAATGCTATTCTAGACTTGTTCATTTACCTTTCCAGCTTGCAACAGGTGGATGTTGTTGGACAATTAGAACGCAGATGGAAATTGGGACGTTAGTACTTTGTATTAAGCTTTTTTAAATGAGGCCTTTTCCACACCTACACGGGTATACTGAATCCGAAAAGGCATACTTGCTTACTATATAGTAGGCAAAAAGCAGTCGGCAAACGATTAGTACGTCGTATCGTCTGTTTTCCCAAAACAGTATGCGAGAAATTGCCGTTTGGCTTACTGGTGACGCCAAGATTCCGATGAACTCAGCGACAGACACTTCTATATTAATATATCCCATGAGCCCACGGAACAGAATACCAGACAGGACCGCAAAACAGTCTCAGCCGACATTCATGTACAAGTAAACATGTTGTTTATTATTGTAAAGCTAATGTAACATAAACATTGACCTTGATATGTTCTTAAATTGACCGAGTTTTATAATGTGCTTTGTTTTCAATTCAAAGCATTAATATTGAGCTTTCAGCAGTTCATTTACGTTCGATTTCTATATGTATATTTGCCATTCAAATATTATTGCTAAAATGTTCTTTTTTAACTCACAGATAAACAAAATTCATGATAATTATTCACAAGATCATTTTAATGAGGCGGTTTTAACGGACACAGGTTTGGCTCAATTCAACTTTCTTATAACCTTTCATAAACGAATAATTACAAAAAACAAATAAGCCCCAAACCAATCGATTACTAAAATTAAATTACTCATTTATCCAAACGAAAAATAAGAGACATTTTAAAATGGTGAGGTTTTAGGGACAAGGGAAGAAAAAAACAGATGAGGAGAAGGTGAAATGTAAATAACATTAATACAATAACTTGGTCGAATAACATTTGGATAATGTTCATTTTGAAACATACTAGGCACAAAACAAAAACACCACGGAAGAGATTTCCTCAGGTTTTATTAATACGTCAATAGTAGGAATATTAGAGCAACGTATCTACGTGAGAGACATCAACCAATAGACAGAATACAGACAAAAGAATAATAAGCAATTTTCTGTTACAAAAACATTCCATTGGCATACCGCCTACTGCCTCTCCACCTTAAAGTTTTTGTGCCCCTTCAATTAACATTTCGACGTGAATCATTTTCGAATGCTACTATGGTTCCATGTTACATTTTCTTCGCAGTCTGTTTTAAGGAAGGCTTTCATTTGAATGTGTCCTTGTTTTGTTTCGAATGTATGGTCAATGAATAAAGGAATTAATCAAAATGACCCAATTTCCTTCCGTTTGTCGCGCCCCACCTGTCATGTGTCTATTCACCACCAGTGGGGCCCTCCCCACCACTTTGAGAATCTTGAACTTGAAAACTTAAAAGCAAACAAATGTTGAGAACTTTTCATTTCTGAAAGTACGCTTTATTTTCACTAGCTTGGTAGAGATTGGTCAAAACACGATCATATAACATCTTGAGAGTGAAAAGAATTTACCCTGTATGTAGCTTCCAGCAGGTCTGGAGAACAATCATTGTAAATTGATCAAGGGGCGCTGCAAATTCTGACCGAGGGTTTAAAGAGTATATAAGACTAAACACAGGATTCTTAGAGTGTCTACTTGTGGCAAGATGGCGGGAAGTACAGGGATTGGTTGTCTTGTGGCTTTTTGTGCATGGTTTTGTGCGTTTGGTCATGCCGTGCCACAGTTCGGTAATTTTCCCCAGGAGCCTCAATCTCCAGTCTTCCAGCAAACTGAACAGCAGTTTTCTCAGAAGTTTCCACTTCAGAAGCCAGTGGTGCAGTCAGAACCTCTTGACAAGTGTGCTGTAGCTGATTATGAGCAGATCCAGTGTGGACAACCTGGTATAAGTGGTGCAGAGTGTGAAGCTATAAACTGCTGCTTTAATGGATTGCAGTGTTATTATGGAATGTCAGGTAGGGGTGTGAAACCAGTTTCTTTCCAAGCTGATTACCTGATAACTTCCTCTGTCTCTCGTTACAGTGACTGTCCAGTGCATAAGAGATGGTCAGTTTGTGCTTGTGGTGGCTAGAGATGTTACTCTGCCTCGTCTGAGTCTGGACACGGTCCGTTTGCTGGGTGGAAGTGAAGCATCTTGTGGTCCTGTTGGTTCCACGCCTTCATTTGCCATATACCAGTTTCCAGTCACTGACTGTGGCACCAGCATGACTGTGAGTTTGCTGTCGATGATTTGGATGTCTGGAATAGATTGATGTCAATCGTGTTTTTGCTTGCAGGAGGAAAATGGCTATGTGGTGTATGAGAACAGAATGACTTCATCCTATGAAGTGGGGATTGGACCTCTTGGCTCCATCACAAGGGACAGTCAATTTGAGTAGGTCATCTGGGTTTCCTCTCAGTACTGTGAATTCTTGACCGTATGAAAGAAGCTCTTTGTTTGTTGTCTAGACTGCTCTTCCAGTGTAGATATTCTGCCACTGCTGTGGAAGCTCTGGTTGTTGATGTCAACACCGTTCCACCACCTCCACCTGTAGCTGCTCCTGGACCCCTCAGGGTTGAGCTCAGACTGGCAAATGGCCAATGTGTCACTAAAGGCTGTGCAGAAGGTAACGATGTGCTCGTCTTCAAAAAAATGCAAAAAAAAAAGGCGTACACGTCCTACTACGGTGAGGATGAGTATCCAGTCACAAAGGTCCTGCGAGAGCCTGTGTATGTTGAGGTGCGCATTTTGGAGAGGACTGACCCAAATCTTGTCCTGATGTTGGGCGACATCAGCTCCTAGTCCTCTCAGTCTACCCCAGTGGGATCTTCTAGTTGATGGGTGAGTAGGATCCCAAGCATTTGTCCAGATAGTGTGCTGTGAACGAGTCCTGACTGTCACTTCTGGTTTAGCTGTCCTTACCAGGATGACCGTTACCTGACGGCACTGGTTCCTGAAGTTGGTTCGTCTGGTCTCCAGTTCCCAACCCACTACAAGCGCTTTGTTGTGAAGATGTTCACGTTTGTCGATCCATCATCACTGGCCCCTCTGCAGGAGACTGTATGATTTCCTACAGCCTTTTTCGTATCCTCTAAATTGCCTCTTTATATTTGTTGCTAAAGCTGATCTTTGTTGGACAGATCTATATTCACTGTAGTACCGCGGTGTGCCACCCTGCTTCTGGTTCCTGTGAGCAGAGCTGTGCCAGGAAAAGTAGGTGTAACTTTGGTTTGTATACGATGTCAAAAGACATCAGTTTCATATGACTCTTGTGTTGCAGGGAGAGCTGTTGCTGAAAATAGGAGTGAAGAAACTGTGGTTTCCAGTGGAGGTGTTTTCTTCACGATGTAAATTTCATTGCTGATTTTAATAAAGTTATTACACTACATCTGTTCTCAGCATTTGTTTGCACGGTGGCATTTTCAGGAGTTTTTTTACCCCCAATGACAATTGAAGTGTCTTGAGATAAAAAGAGCTGGTTTTAAAGGAAACGAGAGAAGGTTAAATGTACAGAGATGTGCTCTTAAACCGCTTGATATCTGATGATTTTTAGCTGTACAGACCAGACATGCATTGTGGCGCAACATTCATTAACTGTCTTGATTCCCTGTGACACTTAAAACTCTGATAATAAAAAAAAAGTTTGGCATTTGAAAGCTATCTTGGAACTGAAAATGAAGACTTGATAAGTGGAGTTTTTAGGGGAATTTCTAAACATGGAGTAATTGAAATTGTTCAATACATTTTTGGACCTGAGTTTGTTGGTAAATGTAGAGCCCAACATTAAGGTGAAGAAATAACCGTTTCATAACTTCGTCCTTTTTGGACAACTCTCCTGGAAGAGCACGCGACACGGCCACAGGAGGAGCATGCTCAAACATCAAGGTTTTTTCGTTTCTTTTCTAAAAAGTAGAACACAAAGACCGTTTGATGAGTGTATATGAATCTATATCTATCCAATCAAAACTGCAAATGTGTCATATTTGTAACCCAAATAAATATGTACAAGTAAAAAATAATAGACTATTGTATGGTACAAGGTATAAGCTATATACAGCAGAATGACATATCATTTACAGAAAAAGTTGTATAACAATAGATGGTGCACTGAAAAAAATGTTATGTTGACTTTACATCATTTTTTATGTCAAGGGGTTGCGCGAAATAAATGTATCTAAAACCCAGATATATTTTTTAAGTTGAGTGTACTTATATTTTATAAGTTGATTGTACTCATATTTCATAAGTGGATTGTACTTATATTTTATAAATTGGTTTTACTTATCTCGTTCAGTAATTTCAGTTTAATTATATTCATAATTTCAGCGAAACTATTTTGAGTAGAATTTATTTGTTTTTTGTTCCGTACACTCAAAATTGTGCAACCAGATCAGTCTGTTGTGATTGGTCGGTGTCCCTCTCAGTGCACGTGAATTCATAAGCTTTGGCTTGTAAACAGTAGCAATGGCATCAACTTCACTTCATCAGTTACAAACATGTGCATCCATCGAAGTGAAACGGAGGTCTGCTTGTGCATACGCAAACGTCAATCTTTGTTAGAGATCACTTTTTTTCTACAATGCGAGGGAAATGACACCGAAGCGAATGGCGTCAGACCAGTTACATTATCACTGATAACAGAAGCGTTTTTATATTGGACCCGAGTTGGATAATAAAACAACAAAAAATTGACTAGGAGACTGCAAGCAGAACCTCAGAGGACGTTTCATAGAAGTGTTATAGACAGAGGTAAGCGCACACACACACAATATCAGTGTATTACACAGAAGAGCTTTCACAGCCGATGTTAAAATCATGGAAGCTGTTATCTGAACGTTGGTTATCTTAGAATGTGTGTAGCTGAATTCTTATTACCAGCTGTATGAATGTGATAAAAGTGAAAGTAGTTTAGCGCGCAGCTCAGTCACATGTTTACAATCTCTGATAACCAATCACTACTCCAGCGGTTCTTCCTCTTCTCTGATGAAGGCCTTGCCCATTTTTGGGCGTATTTCTGTGGGGGGGGTTATGAAAAGCACTTGGAATAGTGACATTATGTACCGGCAGGAAGCAGAGGACTGTAGTAAATTCCAGTTGTTCTCAGTAGTCCTTGAAAAGTGAATTCTGTTAAAGACAATATCTTGCTTGGCATTGAACTTTTGCTGGTATTATTTATGCTATAATAGCAATATTACACGCTAACTAAAGTTTGAAAAATGGGATCGCGGGGAATGGCCGGTTTAAGAGGCAGTTTACTGGAGAGGGATTAGCTTAATCCAGGACTAGGCCTAGGTTAAATAAGGATATTCAAATTGTTTTTAAAAACATATTTTACAAAAAAAACTTACATTGTGCATTTTGAGACAAAACATTTGAAGTGATATATTTTAATACAGTATTTGTCAGTGGAGGTTGTTTTTAATCAAGCGAACTCCAACATTTAAATTAGTCGGAGACTAGGCCTAAACCCTGTCCGGGAAACTGCCCCAAAGTTTTAAAAACAACTTCAGAAACCAGTTTCAAAATAAGCCTTTTATTGTTCCGATAACCACAAAGATAGATGCATACGAAATTTACACTATGTTGCATGCATGAATTTCATAGTAAGAACAATGCTTATAATAGATGACAGCATTCACACTGAGAGTGGGAGTCATGTGGTGTTGAATGTGGTGTTAAACAGCTCAATAGCTGAAATGAACAAATGACATATTCGGGAAGTATAAAATAACTTAAATAAATAATTGTATGTAATGCATAGAATTGAATGTAACATGCATTATTTTTTTGGGAGTAAAATGGTATTTAAGCTGTGGTGACTGGGATGGTTTTGGTAAACAAATCTGGTAACCTTGTAGTAGTATTCCAACAGACTATTTCACCTCTTGCAGTATATCCAGCTATCACAACATTTAACAAGGCATACCAATATATTGCATGTAGAAATAAATGTTCACATCATAGCTTCCCACGCAGTCTGGGAATCGGGCCTGTTTTACATTGTCAAAAATCACTAGCAATGCTTGCCTTTGATAAATGTCTTTAAATGATCAGCGTACCGGAATACCAACCTGCCAACAATGACAAAAATGATGCGTTAGATACAAGGGTTTAGAGTCCAATTGACTAGTTCTTGCTAGGTATCATTATGTTTCTCTCTTCATCAGTTTGCAACTCTCTGAGTCTTAAGATTACCCACATGGCAGATGCATAAAACAGCAGGGAGGAGATAAAGTAATGATAGAATAAATTGACCAATGAGTTTAGCTGGGTTGCGATGTTCAGTAACTTTATCTGACAAAATTTTTGTATTTGTATACCAGCACAGTGGAAAATTACAACTTTACAACATTGTCTCGTGACATTTTGAAAATCCATTTTTACAATACAAATACATCAACCAAATTAAGATTTATTATGTAACTAATAAACTAACTCACAAACAAAAACTTTGATCTATCAATTTGTAACCGGCTAACTAGCACGGTATTAAATAAGGAGAAAGTGTTCTCTCTTTCTCTCTTGCCATAATGTTAAGGTGGTATTTACATTAGCTCATTGTTGTTCGAAAATGGCTTTATAAAATGAAACTGATCCTCGTTTATACTGCCGTATCCACATGTGTTTTAGAAAAAATCAGCGTTTACAGTACGCTACTGAAAACGCATGTCACATGATCATTCAGACACGCTGGGCATGCGCAAACAAATGTACACAATGGTTAAGGACAGTTGGTTACTAGTCACCGACCGACCAGTTCCCTTACACGATGGCGAGGAAATGCAAGGACGTCTTCACATGAATAACATTAGATGTGGTAATGTTATTAGGCTTGTTTGATTTCATTCGATCGACGGACGACTTCGCAAAACTGTGTGAGCTTTTTAAAAGCATACGGCTCTCGATTCTCTCGTGTTGCTGTAATGTCACCGTGTCGATCCGTGAACAGCTTGAAGTTAAAGAAGCCTGTTTGTTGTTTACACGGTTCTTGCAAGGCTGGTCATTGTTGCCTTCATGTAACGTAATTGGATATGAATGGGGCTTAAAGAATCAGGAAAGCAAACACAATGATATAAATGACACAATCAGTAAGCGAATGTGGGAATCCACGCTTGCATGGCTCTGTTTTCGTCCATTTACATAGAAACGCAACCACCGAGTTTTCAAACTAAAATGGGGTCTCTGCAACATAAAAAATGCTCCAAAGTCTTTGTAAATCAATTTAAAAACGAAATGAAATATAAAACAATTTTGTAATGTAAATCAAAAGGCCTCAGGACTTTTTTGCTCTTTGTCCCTGAAAGAATGTAAACTTCTTATGTCCCTTGTCTAACAATATTCTACGGTTGAAGAGTCTAGTCGACTGAACACACATAGTTTCTGGATCCAGGTGACAAAGTTTGACACAGACACAAGTGCTTGTTCAATCAGAGTCCAATGTTTATTGTTTTAGGACTAATACTTATAATTTTCTCTTAGGAGGCGTCATATAAAACCACCTAAACAGTGGAAAATCACCAGACTTTCTGTTTAGTCTTTCCTCCTGAACAATCAGATATGATTACATATTCATTATTACAATAACAGAACAATCGTCCATAGGCATCATTAGGAACCTTGATATGGAGAACAACAGATACTTATATCAACATAAGACAGCATGACATGATAGAACTTTCAACGAGGTTAAACAACAAGAATGAAAGGCACATCTTATATGAATAGAAGCTAATATTAATAGGAATGAATACATATGATACATAAACTTTGTATTAAACACAGATGCAATATTTGTAGAGGACAGGACGAAATCCAGATTCTCACAATGGCCACTTTCAGACCAACAGTCTTACAAGCAGTCCTGTGTCCCTTTAAAGAACAAATATATATAGAGTAGTACAAAAGGTTAATCAAAAGGTTAATACAAAATCTTTAATAAAAGGATAGTTGCATTTGCGTATTTTTATGTGGTTTTCTGGTTTGCAAGCTGCTCTTTGAGGTAAAAGATCAATCGGACTGATTTGTAATAAAAACATAACAACACCAATCACCCTCAATAAAAACGAAAACATAAACATAATTATATCTACTCTTCATCATCTACCGTGCCAATCTCAATTACCGAATCGTCAAGCCCATTATCTCCTTCCATTACATTGTCACGTCCATCAACATTTCTTGGTTCTTCTATCACCGGTATTGGTTCTGGTTCTAACTCCTGTGTTTGAACACAATCATTATCATCCTCGTCCGTATCGCTGTTATGATCAAATATGGATCCCCAAGTTTGATTCTGATCTTTCGGACGATAACCTTTAGATGTGCGTCTAACCAGCATAGCCTGGTTGACGTCAGTCGTTCTTTTTGCTAACATCATTCGATCGGTTCCTTTGGTTGTAAAGGAAGTAACAGATCTTTTAACACATCCCACCACACACTGCAACATGCATGGCAAAAATAATAACAAGGCTAAGATGGTCATCACAACTGGAATTACTGTACCGGTTATCCAGTATCCCCATCCCCCGGATATTCTGTCCAACCATTGAAACCATGTTGCATCTACCGGTGTGGGTTCACGAACTGATTCTCTCATGTGCTTCACAACGTCGGTTATATTGTCTGCATAATCTGGAATTGAAAAACAACAAGATACTCCTAGCATTTTGCACACTCCTCCTTTCTCTGCTGTTAATATATCCAAAGCAAGTCTATGTTGCACGACGGCAACTCTCATTTTCTTTAATTCGTTAGAGATTAAGTTTAAAGCTTGTGCTGTGTCATTTTCCAAAGAAAGAACTTGCCATGCCAGACCATTAATTTTATTCAGAGCAACAGTAGTACCGGTTCCTGTAAACAAACCTGCTAGGGACCATCCCACGTTCTCCCAAGGAGTAGTCCATGGATCACTAGTCTTATGGCCTGCATAATAATTTGGCAGTTTTACTTCCCTTTTATGTCTATTCAAAGATGTGGCCAGATTTGTCTTTTCCATTATGCTAGTTCCTGTGGACAAAATAGCAGCATAACAACAACCTTTCCATTCCCCTGCATCTAAATGGTAATATGCAGTTTCACCACAAACCCACACCATTCCTGGTGAACTGTCTAAGTGTGAAAATGGACATTCAAATCCCTCAGTAGTTTTATTGAGATATTGTATGGTGCAATTATGATGTCCGTTATTTGATTGAGACAAAGTAATTTCATTTCTACAATCGGACATTCCTACTATATGTCTGCCTGATTTGGAACACACACATAATTCTGCGGGACGAGCATTTACATAAAAGGCAGGACCTTGAAAAGGTTCTCCTGTATACGAACAGTTATAGTCTCGCATTACGGATGTTGGTGGTCTTCCTTCTCGAATATTCAGAGTCATTTGTACAATTAAACACATTTGTTTTGGCATATTGCAATCACCCTTATCATTTACTAGCATGTCTGCTGTAAGCTCCTGCGTTCTCCACATTGAGTGGAGCTGTATACATACCCATCATTAGGATAATTTCAATGATTCAATTTGGCCCTCAATGCACCTCAGGGGAAGCTACGGAGTCAGCACTGTTGGCTCAATGGCCCTCCTATCTTCTTGCTTTGGGTGGCCCCTACCTCACAAAAGGTAGTTCTGTCCTCAGCTTAGTCAGTGCTTTCTCTACCCTGAGATGTATTAAGGTGAATCCCCTGTTGAGATTCTATGTTAAATTGGAGCTTGCCTGCTCTCCTGAAGAACACAGATTCAGTCTGGAAGCGTGTATCCACTGTGGCTGGTAGTCCGTCAGAACTCCTGTCCGTGTTACGGCAATCACAGTTGCTGGTCCGTGGTACTTTGGTTCTCCAACCTTTGTTGGCTTCAGATTCCTCACAAAGACCTTTTGTCCTGGAACAAAGTTATGAGTAGGCTGCTCTGAGGGAAGAGCAAGGCACAAAGAAACATCAGCACATATAGAATTTAACTTTTCGACTAGGGAAGTCACATAGTCCTCCTGGATCACCTTCAGATCACCTAAAGAAGAAATACCAGACCGGCCTTTGACCCACGGGGTCGGGAAAGGTCTACCCATTAGTATTTAGAACGGTTACAATTTTGTCGTGGAAGATGGGGTCATTCTTATTTCTGCCAAGACTGCGGGCAATAAATCAAGCCACTTTCTTCCTGTATCGAGTACAGCTTTTGTTAGTCGTGTTTTCAGTGTTCGATTACATCTCTCCACGACTGCTGCACTTTGCGGATGATATGGAATATTAAAATGGCAATCAATAGACAATGTTTTTGCTAAGAGCTGTGTTACCTTTGACGTGAAACTTGTCCCGTTATCCGATTCCAATCTGGCCGGTACGCCCCACCTTGGCACAATCTCCTTCGTTAAGATTTTTACCACTGTTTTAGCATCTTCCTTTGCGCATGGAAATGCTTCAGGCCACTTTGAGAATCGATCCACAATTACCAAAGATATTTTAAGTTACCTATTGGCGGCATGTGAGTAAAATCAATTTGTAAATGTTGAAAAGGAGCTTCCGGATGTGTCAATGCATCGTGCTTAGCTGATTTGTGCGGATTTACCTGAGCACATGTTAAGCATGCATCCAAAACAAGCTTTGCTGTTCTATGAACATCGGCTATACAGTACAATTGATTAATTGCTTGAACTACTTTTGCACAACTGGTGTGAGATAACCCATGGTAATGTCTAATTAGGATGATTAACCCTAATTTCGGTAGTGCTATTCTACCCTGTCCATCTCTTATAATCCCTTCCTTATCAGGAGTGCAAACATTTTTTCTCCAATGCTCTAAGTCTCCCTGTGTTGTTTGACTTTGCAGGAATTTGATATCAATGTCAGATACATTCGTTATGTGCACCGTCATTGCTACCTTTGATTCATTTTTTGGATGAAATGGTGATTTAATCTGAGCTTGGGCTGCTGCCTTTGCGGCTTCATCAGCCCTTCTGTTGCCTATAGTCTGTTCATCCTCCCCTGAAGCGTGACCCTTGACCTTTACTATGGCCACTTCGAGCGGAAGCTGAACTGCTTCAGTCAACTGTCCTATCAGATTTGCATGTGCTATTGGCTTTCCATCAGCAGTTTTAAAACTTCTCGCTTCCCACATTCTGGCATAATGGTGAAGAACACTCCAAGCATACCGAGAATCGGTGTGAATTGTTACTCTCTTTCCTGTCATCAGCTCACAGGCCCGTATTAATGCTATCAACTCTGCAGCTTGAGCCGAATTGTAATCTAGAGCAAAAGCTTCTTTTACCTCTCCTGTCTCGGAAACCACAGCATAGCCACAGAGGTAGACACCGTCAGATGGCTTTGAACAAGACCCATCAACATAAATGTGTTCTCCCCCCCTCTAGGGGCGTGTCCAACAGATCGAACCTAGAAGAGTAAGAGGTGGTCAGTTCAAAGATGCAATCATGTTCAACATTAAAATCTGCCATGTCTACCATACCCAAAATACCCAGCAAAGCAGGATTAACGTTTGCTGTTGTTTGAATGCTAAGATTTTTTGTTGCCAGCAGAGTAGCCTCGTAACCTGAGCGTCGTTGCGCTGTCATGTGTTGTGTTTGCATGTTGTGTAAAATTACACCTACCTGATGGGATGCATATAGTATTAAAGGGTGTGACAGCACAGTTTTCTCAGCCATCTGTACAATCAGAGCACATGCCGCTACAGCACGAAGACATGCTGGCATACCTGTGACTATGTTATCTAACTTTTTAGACAGATATGCAACTGGCCTATATGTTGAGCCATGAAGTTGCAATAAGACCCCTAAGGCGGCACCCGCTGTCTCCCTCACATGCAAGTGAAAAGGCTTGGTGTAGTCCGGCAGGCCCAATACTGGTGCCGTCGTGATGGCTGCTTTCAAAGCATTGAAATGTTCATCAGCTTCCGCAGTCCACTCCAATGATGTGTTTGGCGGAGCTTTGTGATCTATCAGACCCCTCAGGTGCCTATCGTGAATCGCACAGTCAGGTATCCACTGTCTACAATAGTTAATTAGTCCCAGAAAGCTTTGTAGCTCCTTTATTGTTCGTGGGGACTTAACCTTTCTGATCAGCTGGACCCTATCTGTAGATATTGCTCTGAGACCCTGCATCAACACATGTCCCAGATAGGTTACCTTGGATTGAACCCATTGCAGTTTCTCTTTCGAGGCTTTAAAACCTGTTTCGGCAAGTACATTGCAAACAATTATAGATGCTTTTTCACAGTCCTCCTCCGTCTCCCCCGACACGAGTATGTCATCTGCAAACTGAAGCACACACACTGTTGAAGGCAAATCAGTCATTTTGGCCAAAGTTCTTTGCACTGCTGCAGAAAAGACAGCGGGTGAGTCTACATAGCCCTGAGCAAGGCGTTTCCATGAATATTGCTGCCCCTTAAATGTAAATGCTAACAAAGGCTGAGTATCTGGGTGTACAGGCACAGAGAAAAAGGCTGCACACAAATCAATTACTGTAAAATACTTGTGCGAATGTGGCACTGAATTCATAACAGTCAAAACATCAGGCACAATTGGTGCGAGTGATATAATTAACTGATTAACTGCCCTTAAATCTTGAGTTAATCTCCAAGTTTTCCCATCCGCTTTCAAAACAGGATTAATTGGTGTGTTATATGGTGAGTGTGTTTGTTCGAGGACACCCTGCTTGACAAAGTTTTCAATCACATGTTGAATGCCTTGTTCCTTATCTTTAGACAAAGGGTATTGTTTAATGTAGACAGGTTTGTTTGTTTTAAGTTTAGCCCGATGAGGACCCATGTCAATGAAACCAGTTTCATCCCTGAACTGAGACCATAACAAAGGGTTAATCATGGTGTCCGCCCCTATAGATATGCTGCTACCGGAGGGAGTTACCCTTGAGCCGCTTATCAGTCCACTCGTAAGCAGAGGATCGACGGATGCCTGTAAACTAGACAGAAAGGAAAAACAACCTTGTTATCAGTAAACTTAATGTCCATGCCTAATTTATGCATCATATCACGACCTAAAAGATTTAGTGGAGCACCTGTAATAATTGTGAATTTGTGGAAAAATGGTTTAAGACCATTGGCCTCCACATTACTCGAAAATGTTAGGGTTATCTCACATAAATTAGAACCGACATCTCTCTGTGAGTATCCCTATGCTTGATTTGAATGCCACTCAGTAGGATATGAAGCACCCGTGTTCTCATGTCTGCTCTGTGGTGTGTGTGTGCGAAACTTGTGCAACTCTCTGCACTCTCGTTTGTAATCGCCCCTCCTTCGCAATGAAAGCAAATGACCTCAGACTTCTTCCTTTGGCTAGGGTTTACAGCTGTTAGTTCAATGTTACTTTTTCCTAGATAGCCTGTAAACATGGCATTCTCTAAAGTCATATCATGCAAGTTATTCTGATCAATTGCGCTTGTTTATGATTCATGTTATTTAACAGAGTATTGACAAATAGAGGCTTTATATCATTATTCATAGGCAATTTAGAATCTTCAACCCATGCTTTCTTAAAAAGTACAAAAAATTGAGCAGCTGAGTCTCTTGCTGCCTGTTTCAAAAGATAAGACCTGTTGACTCTCTAAAAATTTATTAAGAAACACTCTTATCTGTCTAAAAAAATATTTCAACATCTGTAAAAGTTTCCCAAACAACGCATGTGGGTTTGCCCCCGTATCGCTGTTTGTGATTTTATAATTTTCAATTGATATTGTGGGGAGGGCAAACTTTTCTCAACGGTCTATCATTTAGCGTGTTTCCAGCTCTTACCCAAACCATTGAATTTTGAGGGTTTGTAGTTACATTAGGTTTATCTCTATTGGTTTTATCGACAGTGATGGTGCAGAGGGAGAAGTCTGTGTTTGGCAAGAGGCAGTTTTGATTTGCATACACAACAATTTCATGTCTTTCCATACTGCATAAGCTTTAAACATGTATTGATAATCCCATATTGGGTCTCATGCCCTTTGCCAATAACATACACTCATCAGAAAAGGACCCTTCCCTCGGATAGGGAATATAACATTTTCGGTTTTATTCCCTCCAACCATCCTGCTAGATTGCTAACATACTGGATCTGTATAAAATCCCTGATTATTTCTGTACATACAGGCGACTGGCGTTTCACCCGGCAGTGGCCTCGAAACAGAATTTTCCATCTTACACTTTCAAACCCGGCGGTGATAAAACAGTACAGTACAGACAAAACAAAGAAAAACTCTCGTGTTCAATCGACCAACAGTTTCAACAGTGCTGCATGTATTATATTGTGTTCAGAGGGGGATATTATATTCACCGTCCTTTTCTGACACCAATATTTCAATACATGCAGTAACAGTGATATCAATAATATTTTCAATTTTAACTGTAAGAATGTTATCTTTTAGAATAACCATTAAACAGATTTTTTTTTTTTTTTTTTTTTGTGAGTAACAAAGCCTTTACCTCAAAGCTAACACTTCGATCCCAAATTACAGTGTGATCAAGACTGCATTAACCATTCATATTCGTGCGTTAATAATTATTTTATTAATTACTGTTGCCAGCCTCGCTGTCACAACAATGGGAAGTCGAATCCCACTAACATGAATTGAAACCTATTCATATTCGTTAATAATTATTTTACTAATTACTGTTGCCAGCCTCAGTGTTACAACAATGGGAGAATCAACTCCCACTAACATGAATTTAAACACACAAGAATCCTACAGGGTAAGCGTTAGATTTCTTTAAGTCATAAAAACTGTATAGAAAAACACTTACCCCTTTTAATGTAGGTCTGTGTCCGATCGTCAGTGTGCCAGAGGTATTTTGTTCTCTTTCGTTCAATGAGAGAAGAGTCTCCCCTCAGACGAGCCCCCAACTGAAAGAATGTAAACTTCTTATGTCCCCTTGTCTAACAATATTCTACGGTTGAAGAGTCTAGTCGACTGAACACACAGAGTTTCTGGATCCAGGAGACAAAGTTTGACACAGACACAAGTGCTTGTTCAATCAGAGTCCAATGTTTATTGTTTTAGGACTAATACTTATAATTTTCTCTTAGGAGGCGTCATATAAAACCACCTAAACAGTGGAAAATCACCAGACTTTCTGTTTAGTCTTTCCTCCTGAACAATCAGATATGATTACATATTCATTATTACAATAACAGAACAATCGTCCATAGGCATCATTAGGAACCTTGATATGGAGAACAACAGATACTTATATCAACATAAGACAGCATGACATGATAGAACTTTCAACGAGGTTAAACAACAAGAATGAAAGGCACATCTTATATGAATAGAAGCTAATATTAATAGGAATGAATACATATGATACATGAACTTTGTATTAAACACAGATGCAATATTTGTAGAGGACAGGACGAAATCCAGATTCTCACAGTCCCTAATGCATTTACTTAAAAAAACACATTTCATTCCCTGAAATTTTCATTGTTTTTTTGTTCCTTTATGTACAGTGTGAAGTATACAGGTGAAGTAACACAAAAGCAGTGCCACAGACTGATTGATTCCATGCCACGCCGGATTGCTGCAGTAATTCAGGCAAAAGGAGCAACCAATCTAAGTATTGAGTGCTGTACATGCTCATACTAAACATGTTCATACTTTATAGTTGGCCAAGACTTCTAAAAATCCTTTCTTTGTATTGGTCTTAAGTAATATTCAAATTTTCTAAGATAGTGAATTCGGGGTTTTCATTAGTTGTCAGTTATAATCATCAGAATTAAAAGAAATAAATACGTGAAATATATCAGACTGTTTGGAATGAATGTAAACATTGAATGGAATTAGTGAAATAAATCAACTTTCTGATGATGTTCTAATTATATGACCAGCACCTGTTTACTATATACTGGGGTCTCAGACTGACTCAGGCGAGTGGCCATGGTTTCTGCACAGAACACAGACACGCCCCTTGTGTTTGAGAGCAGAGAACACAGCTCAATATTTTCAAGATTTTGAAACTTATTTCATTATGAACTTATTTTATTTACTTTTTCTAGGTTTTTATTCATATTTCGCGAAGTGGTTATTAACACATGTTTTTCTATGACGTGACAAACACACAACACATGTTTAATGTTGCTATACTTGTAGCAATTATTTATGTCCCTTCCAGGCAAAGATGAAATGAAAGGAAGGTCAGGTCACTCTCCAGCAAAGTCTCATGGTCAAATAAACGTCTGATAAGATTTGGTGCTTTCCCAAAACTGCATAGGGCCTAAACCGCCCTCTGATGGGTTTCTTGGAATTATGAAGAATGGAACATATCAACTCAGTCTCTGGTTGAGCTCAACTCTACATGTGCTTGAGACACCAAACGTCATGATTTACATGTGTTACAGCACATACTACACATACAAACAAACATCATAGACTTTGTGCTCTTATGAACCAGGAAATGCAAATATTTGGCTCCTTGAACTGTACAGTATCTTCACCAGACTTTCTTTAGAATGTTCCCTTCTCCAAACCTCTTTCTCTAGCGCCACCTAGAGGCAATTTTCCTTTAAAAATAACTATATACGATAATTGAAAATAAGAATTGCTGTTGGAAGGAGGAAGAGACCAAGACCATGACATACTGTATGCTTTGTAAACAATCAAAACATGTGAGAACTGTCTTAAGAAGTTTTTTCAAGAATAAATAATATTCCTAACTTTTTTTCAATTTAAATTTAAGAATTTAAAAAGGGCAGTTAAGCAGAATTGTCTTAAGAATGTTTTGTGAATCAGACCCTGGAGACTGCGGGGCATCAACATGTGCGTGAAACAAGAGAAACACTGACGGAGCATCTAATTTGCTTTCAGCTGGTTTTGAGCTATTCTGCCGTTTCTTGTGGTAAATATTAGTGTATTTTTGTTTCTACTGTATTCCATTTTTAAAGAGGATACAATGTTCTTACAGTGTAAATTGTTGCTGTGAATGTAAATTGTTGTGTGTGAATGTAAGCTGTCTGCAAAGTTGTAAATACGAAAGTGAACAAATTACAAAGTTATTATTTTGACTTTGAATGAGTCGTCTGTTGTTCTTATTTCAGTTCCGTGTCAGATTTGCGTCAATCTGTGTAATGCCCGCTTACATGCCATTTGCGACACTGCACGCAGTAGACCATTTGACCAATCAGATCAGAGTAGGCTGACAGAAAGGAGGGTATTAGACAGATGAATCGCCAATCAAATCAATTGAGAGTCAAAAAAGAAGTGAGGTAATAATAACTGGATATTATTAGACGTACGGATGTACGTAATCTTGTTGTTGCACACTACATAAACCAAAGTAGGACCTTAAAAATCACAAATTATTTACTCTAAAATACGAGACAAGTTGCATCCTGTATCGATGCGATATGGGATGCATCATTTCTTCCAGCATGAATTCCAGCTGTAAATTTCTTGTGTAGCAGCTCACTTGAAACGATTTGCAAGACTTCTCATTGCAAGACTTCTGAGTGCCAGAAGAAAAATTCCACTTCTACTGTATTCTGAAAATGTATAAAATCACAGAAGTGAGTACACCCCTCACATTTATGTAAACATTTTATATCTTTTTGTGTGACACTGAAGAAATGACACTTTGCTACAATCTAAAGTAGTAAGTGTACAGCTTTTATAAGAGTGTAAAAAAATCAACACTGCCATCTCGACTTGAGCAGTCATTTTCAAATATTTTTTATCATTCTGTTAAAAATAAATACCTTTACAATCTGATATGTGATTTTGTTGATGTGATGTGTATTGTTGACTAATGCCACTATAGGACTGGTTTTGTAGTCCAGGGTCACCAAAATGTGTTGTGTAACAGTAACTGCCTGTTTTTACAAAAAAAAATCAGTTGGCAGGTAGAGGTTCAAGTCACCGGACATTGGAATATGCGGCAAAAAGTTCCATCACTATCCCCTAAAGATATTCTCTGAATAAACACTCCAATACAGTTAAGGATTTAACGCGAAGGTTGTCAGTTGTGTTGCTTAAACGAAATTGATAAGCCTAAATCTAATAGCATGTGCATACTAAATCAAACATTGTGTAGAGGGGCAAGAATTAATGTTCATGCTTCAGCAATGTCACGCCAGAAAGACTGTAGCTTAATTAAAACACCACATGCCACATGTGCATTGCAGTAACTGCTAGAGAAGCCATATCATTAACATGGAGTTCTTTACAAGCTACATGAGTCTTTGCAGCGCCAAGCCTAAAACATCCTTGACCCTCAGAAAACACTTCAACCTAATCTAGAGAAGAATTTGCAGTTTGTGTGAAGTTCTAAATCGTTGTTCACCCATTTTACCTCAGGGTATAGGGATGTTATTTTTGGGAAGGTACAAGCTTTTTGTACCTACCATCCATTACCTAGCAAAAAAATCAGTAAGAGTGCTGCAACAAGTACACGCTTTCCAAAGTAAAAGGGCTTTGAGTGACAAATTAGAACAATAAAATTGCAAACATCTAAATGAGATATGCAAGACTTCCTGAAGGACGACCACTTATAGACCATGTATAAATCACTTAAAAGGTTTATTCATCACATGTCCTCATGGCCATTTCAAATTAAAGTCGACCAAAGCCAAATTCCTTCACATTCAGGGGCCCAATAGATGCTTGCTCCCACCTTAGATCTATGGAGAACAGACAAGTAGTGAGAAACTTCCAAGACCATAATCAGAATCACTTTTAGTTAGTCCGTGTTTCAACACATACCTCCAAGAACCTGATCGCTTGCACTACTGCTGCTACAGGTAGAGTCACAGCAGCCACACACCTGATCAGATTCATCCACAGACACCCACCTGCCAAACAAAGACACATCCTCAATGATAAACGTCATCCTACAGACCCAGTGAAGGCCATTTGGGAGTAACATACCCATTAGAGGAGAACGAGCAAGCCTTGTGCTCAGAATTTGTTGGAGTGGCTACAGGAACCGCCTTCAAAATGCATGTGATGTAGACCTGCAAAGACAACAGGGTTTGGGTTTCCAAACAGTGCACTAGAATGTACTCAACTAAAGCAAATACATACCAGCCCACTGTTCGCTTGCTGAAACCGGAAAGCCTCCAGCTGAAATTGCAGCTTATCAATTTGAGTTCGAGGCAGGTAGTGAGAGTTCGAGCCGGTGAACTTTGCGTCAACCAGGCACCTGGTGAAGAATGAAGTTAAACACCATGGAATACTTCTAGGATAAGCTGGGTACATGCCTTACCCATTATTCTCAATGAAGGAGTATCTGGGAGCGGAGTTCACGTCAGGGGACATAGTGGCTACGCAACGGTCCACAAACACACGTAGAGGTACATGGTTGAACGTCTTCACAGAGGCCTCAATATTCACAATGTCACCGAGGAAATACTGGTTTGAGGGTCTCTCAAACTGCCACTCATCTTGTAAGGAAAAAAATTGATAAGGTCTACAAAATTGAGTTGAAACTACATTAAACCCTACATAATACATACCAGTCATAAGCTTGAGGGAGAAGACCAAACGCTCTTCTGCAACCTTAGTATCTGCATATGGTAACCACCTGGGCACCAGGACATTGCTGCTCACATTATGCATTCTGTAGATTATAGAAAAAGGTTGGTCACCGCAATATATTTTTACTACACGCATGAGAATAGAGCCACCTTGAACCCAGAACCGTACCTTGGATAGTGACACTCAATACTGACCACAGCACCACTACTCCGGACAATAGGAACACCATTTGAAAACTCTTGGGGAGTATAGACCAGGGAGAATGTATAAACAAGCTCATCTTCGGTCACCTAAACAAACAAGAGTGTTACTAAAGAATTATTAAAAACTAAATCACTTTTGGGAAGAGGATCAGTCTTCTCACAGTTAACATGCTGCCACATCCATGCAGTTCTGATTCAAAGAGGAGCACTCGAGCATTATTATCCTGCCGTGTTGGTCCACAGCCTCCCAGTGCAAAACCTGAAGCCATTAGTAGTTGTCCAGTCCCAAAGAAGTCCTCCATCACTTCCACATACACGGAATTCTCACCACACTGAGCCCCTACACTATTGGGAGACAAAGGGTTGCGCAGCTCAAAAGGAATCTCTGGCTGTACAGGTTCTTCGGGTAGGCTTGGAAAAGTCCACACCAGTTTTTCCATGGGACCCTGCAAAAGCTGTTTAGACTGAACACCAAGAGGATCTTGACCAGGCTTTCCACCAACAACACCAGGAGTCTGCATTGAAAACTCTGAAGGAAATCTCTGTGGCACAAGCATGGGGTTGTTGGTTTGAGGAGACTGAAGCATTCTGGTTTCACTCTGCTGAGGAACTTGCATTTGTGACCAAGGCCTAAATGTAGGGTTCTGTGTTTGAGCTGATCTTCCTCGCCATTGTGCATCCGACATGCCAAATGCAAACACCAGTACCAAACCAAATCCAGCTTGAAACAGCCCCATCATTGCTGTACTTGAGTTTCCATGAAGCATTCGAAGGCCAGCATAAACATTTATACATCTGGGAATCAGGCTCCACCCCTCTAATGATTGGCGTAATGCTATTCTAGACTTGTTCATTTACCTTTCCAGCTTGCAACAGGTGGATGTTGTTGGACAATTAGAACGCAGAAGGAAATTGGGACGTTAGTACTTTGTATTAAGCTTTTTTAAATGAGGCCTTGTCCACGCCTACACGGGTATACTGAATCCGAAAAGGCATCCTTGCTTACTATATAGTAGGCAAAAAGCAGTCGGCAAACGATTAGTATTTCGTATCGTCTGTATTCCCAAAACAGTATGCGAGAAATTCGCGTTTGGCTTACTGGTGACGCCCAGATTCCGATGAACTCAGCGACAGACACTTCTATATTAATATATCCCATGAGCCCACGGAACAGAATACCAGACAGGACCGCAAAACAGTCTCAGCCGACATTCATGTACAATTAAACATGTTGTTAATTATTGTAAAGCTAATGTAACATAACCATTGACCTTGATATGTTCTTAAATTGACCGTGTTTTATAATGTGCTTTGTTTTCAATTCAAAGCATTAATATTGAGCTTTCAGCAGTTAATTTACGTTCGTGTTCTATATGTATATTTGCCATTAAAATATTATTGCTAAAATGTTTTTTTTAACTCACAGATAAACAAGATACATGATAATTATTCACAAGATCATTTTAATCAGGTGGTGTTAACGGACACAGGTTTGGCTCAATTCAACTTTCTTATCACCTTTCATAAACGAATAATTACAAAAAACAAATAAGCCCCAAACCAATCGATTACTAAAATTAAATTACTCATTTATCCAAACGAAAAATAAAGAGACTTTTTAAAATGGTGCGGTTTTAGGGACAAGGGGAGAAAAAAAAAGATGAGGAGAAGGTGAAATGTAAAGCGTGGTCGAATAACATTTGGATAATGTTCATTTTGAAACATACTAGGCACAAAATAAAAACACCACGGAAGAGATTTCCTCAGGTTTTATAAATACGTCAATAGTAGGAATATTAGAGCAACGTATCTACGTGAGAGACATCAACCGATAGACAGAATACAGACAAAAGAATAATAAGCAATTTTCTGTTACAAAAACATTCCATTGGCATAATCATTCTTCAAAAACGTAATAATTGCTAACTTTTATACCTGCTACCGCCTACTGCCTCTCCACCTTAAAGTTTTTGTGCCCCTTCAATTAACATTTCGACGTGAAATCATTTTCGAATGCTACTATGGTTCCATGTTACATTTTCTTCGCAGTCTGTTTTAAGGAAGGCTTTCATTCGAATGTGTCCTTGTTTTGTTTCGAATGTATGGTCAATGAATAAAGGAATTAATCAAAATGACCCAATTTCCTCCCGTTTGTCGCGCCCCACCTGTCATGTGTCTATTCACCACCAGTGGGGCCCTCCCCGCACTTTGAGAAACTTGAACTTTGTGAAAACTTAAAAACAAACAAATGTTGAGAACTTTTCATTTCTGAAAGTACGCTTTAATTTCACTAGCTTGGTAGAGATTGGTCCAAACACGATCATATAAAATCTTGAGAGTGAACAGAATTTACCCTGTATGTAGCTTCCAGCAGGTCTGGAGAACAATCATTGTAAATTGATCAAGGGGGCGCTGCAAATTCTGACTGAGGGTTTAAAGAGTATATAAGACTAAACACAGGACTCTTAGAGTGTCTACTTGTGGCAAGATGGCGGGAAGTACAGGGATTGGTTGTCTTGTGGCTTTTTGCGCATGGTTTTGTGCGTTTGGTCATGCCGTGCCACAGTTCGGTAATTTTCCCCAGGAGCCTCAATCTCAAGTCTTCCAGCAAACTGAACAACAGTTTTCGCAAAAGTTTCCACTTCAGAAGCCAGTGGTGCAGTCAGAACCTCTTGACAAGTGTGCTGTAGCTGATTATGAGCAGATCCAGTGTGGACAACCTGGTATTAGTGGTGCAGAGTGTGAAGCTATAAACTGCTGCTTTAATGGATTGCAGTGTTATTATGGAATGTCAGGTAGGGGTGTGAAACCAGTTTCTTTCCAAGCTGATTACCTGATAACTTCCTCTGTCTCTCGTTACAGTGACTGTCCAGTGTATAAGAGATGGTCAGTTTGTGCTGGTGGTGGCTAGAGATGTTACTCTGCCTCGTCTGAGTCTGGACACGGTCCGTTTGCTGGGTGGAAGTGAAGCATCTTGTGGTCCTGTTGGTTCCACGCCTTCATTTGCCATATACCAGTTTCCAGTCACTGACTGTGGCACCAGCATGACTGTGAGTTTGCTGGTGACGATTTGGATGTCTGGAATAGATTTGATGTCAATCGTGTTTTTGCTTGCAGGAGGAAAATGGCTATGTGGTGTATGAGAACAGAATGACTTCATCCTATGAAGTGGGGATTGGACCTCTTGGCTCCATCACAAGGGACAGTCAATTTGAGTAGGTCATCTGGGTTTCCTCTCAGTACTGTGAATTCTTGAACGTATGCAAGAAGCTCTTTGTTTGTGGTCTAGACTGCTCTTCCAGTGTAGATATTCTGCCACTGCTGTGGAAGCTCTGGTTGTTGATGTCAACACCGTTCCACCACCTCCACCTGTAGCTGCTCCTGGACCCCTCAGGGTTGAGCTTAGACTGGCAAATGGCCAATGTGTCACTAAAGGCTGTGCAGAAGGTAACGATGTGCTCGTCTTCAAAAAAATGCTTCTCACAAGAGGAGTGGTACATTTGTAGCACTGGTCTCAAACTCTAGCTGGGCAGTAACAATAAGCGTTCATTCTCAGGAGATGAGGCGTACACGTCCTACTACGGTGAGGATGAGTATCCAGTCAGAAAGGTCCTGCGAGAGCCTGTGTATGTTGAGGTGCGCATTTGAGAGGACTGACCCAAATCTTGTCCTGATGTTGGGACACTGTTGGGCGACATCAGCTCCTAGTCCTCTCAGTCTACCCCAGTGGGATCTTCTAGTTGATGGATGAGTAGGATCCCAAGCATTTGTCCAGATAGTGTGCTGTGAACGAGTCCTGACTGTCACTTCTGGTTTAGCTGTCCTTACCAGGATGACCGTTACCTGACGGCACTGGTTCCTGAAGTTGGTTCGTCTGGTCTCCAGTTCCCAACCCACTACAAGCGCTTTGTTGTGAAGATGTTCACGTTTGTCGATCCATCATCACTGGCCCCTATGCAGGAGACTGTATGATTTCCTACAGCCTTTTTCGTATCCTCTAAATTGCCTCTTTATATTTGTTGCTAAAGCTGATCTTTGTTGGACAGATCTATATTCACTGTAGTACCGCGGTGTGCCACCCTGCTTCTGGTTCCTGTGAGCAGAGCTGTGCCAGGAAAAGTAGGTGTAACTTTGGTTTGTATACGATGTCAAGACATCAGTTTCATATGACTCTTGTTGCAGGGAGAGCTGTTGCTGAAAATAGGAGTGAAGAAACCGTGGTTTCCAGTGGAGGTGTTTTCTTCACGATGTAAATTTCATTGCTGATTTTAATAAAGTTATTACACTGCATCTGTTCTCAGCATTTGTTTGCACGGTGGCATTTTCAGGAGTTTTTTTACCCACAATGACAATTGATGTGTCTTGAGATAAAAAGAGCTGGTTTTAAAGGAAACGACAGAAGGTTAACCGTTCAGAGATGTGCTTTTAAACCGCTTGATATCTGATGATTTTTAGCTGTACAGACCAGAGATGCATTGTGGCGCAACACTCATTAACTGTCTTGATTCCCTGTGACACTTAACTCTGATAATAAAAAAAAAGTTTGGCATTTGAAAGCTATCTTGGAACTGAAAATGAAGACTTGATAAGTGGAGTTTTTAGGGGAATTTCTAAACATGGAGTAATTGAAATTGTTCAATGCATTTTTGGAGCTGCGTTTGTTGGTAAACGTAGAGCCCAACATTAAGGTGAAGAAATAACCGTTTCATAACTTGGTCCCTTATTGGACAACTCTCCTGGAAGAGCACGCGACACGGCCACAGGAGGATCATGCGCAGACATCACTTTCACTTGCAACAGGAGAGTGCGAGAGCATGCGTTCGCGAAATTCAGGTGTTTGTTTGTTCACTGCATTTTGGTGATGAATGTAATATAAACTGTGGATATAACGCTAGATTTGGAGGAATTTTGAAACCGATATATGGACCCATCCCAGTGCTAAAAGAATCCGGACATGCCGATTGTGGAGAGTGAAACTGATGTATGTTTTGTTTACAATTGGAAGCGCATGTGCTTTGGTTCAGCCTACCCCTCCCTCTCGCACGCGCTCTATGTTTTCGGAACAATCTCAAAGCTCTATCTTTTATAAATGTGATCAAATTTAATACTCTTTGAAGATACGAAGTATGCAATACTACTATATAGGTACTCAACATTAATATGAGATTGGCAGACCCCAACAGGAGTGTGTTAAGCCCGCTTTGGAGTCAAATTAAAAGTGGGTACTTTTACTCTTGAGTATATTTCTTTTAGAAATTCTGCACTTTTACTTCGTTAAACTGCGTGACGTTCCCTCGTTCCTTCATGCATTATAAAATGCGTTGTTTTTTTCAAGGTTTTCGTTTCTTTTTCCGGGTAGTCCCGGGTGACTAACTCTTTTGAGTCGATTCTTTTGAAAGTGTTAATTGAACAATTGGCAAAACCGTTTGATGGGTTCAAGAATCAGTGATTTGTTCAGTTCGCAGCACGATCTGAATTATATGAAGTGGCGGATTACTCACTCCTCGTAGGGCGAATCTTAAAAAAAGTAGAACACAAAGACCGTTTGATGAAGTGTATATGAATCTATATCTAAGTTGAGTGTACTTATATTTTATAAGTTGATTGTACTCATATTTCATAAGTGGATTGTACTTATATTTTTTAAATTGGTTTTACTTATCTCGTTCAGTAATTTCAGTTTAATTATAGTCATAATTTCAGCGAAACTATTTTGAGTAGAATTTATTTGTTTTTTGTTCCGTACACTCAAAATTGTGCAACCAGATCAGTCTGTTGTGATTGGTCGGTGTCCCTCTCAGTGCACGTGAATTCATAAGCTTTGGCTTGTAAACAGTAGCAATGGTATCAACTTCACTTCATCAGTTAAAAACATGTGGATCCATCGAAGTGAAACGGAGGTCTGCTTGTGCATACGCAAACGTCAATCTTTGTTAGAGATCACTTTTTTTTCTACAATGCGAGGGAAATGACACCGAAGCGAATGGCGTCAGACCAGTTACATTATCACTGATAACAGAAGCGTTTTTATATTGGACCCGAGTTGGATAATAAAACAAACAGATTGACTAGGAGACTGCAAGCAGAACCTCAGAGGACGTTTCATAGAAGTGTTATAGACAGAGGTAAGCGCACACACACACAATATCAGTGTATTACACAGAACAGCTTTCACAGCCGATGTTAAAATCATGGAAGATGTTATTTGAACGTTGGTTACCTTAGAATGTGTGTAGCTGAATTCTTATTACCAAAGGTATGAATGTGATAAAAGTGAAAGTAGTTTAGCGCGCAGCTCAGTCACATGTTTACAATCTCTGATAACCAATCACTACTCCAGCGGTTCTTCCTCTTCTCTGAGGAAGGCCTTGCCCATTTTTGGGCGTATTTCTGTGGGCGGGGGTTATGAAAAGCACTTGGAATAGTGACATTATGTACCGGCAGGAAGCAGAGGACTGTAGTAAATTCCAGCCGTTCTCAGTAGTCCTTGAAAAGTGAATTCTGTTAAAGACAATATCTTGCTTGGCATTGAACTTTTGCTGGTATTATTTATGCTATAATAGCAATATTACACGCTAACTAAAGTTTGAAAAATGGGATCGCGGGGAATGGCCGGTTTAAGAGGCAGTTTACTGGAGAGGGATTAGCTTAATCCAGGACTAGGCCTAGGTTAAATAAGGATATTCAAATTGTTTTTAAAAACATATTTTACAAAAAACCTTACATTGTGCATTTTGAGACAAAACATTTGAAGTGATATATTTTAATACAGTATTTGTCAGTGGAGGTTGTTTTTAATCAAGCGAATTCAAACATTTAAATTAGTCGGAGACTAGGCCTAAACCCTGTCCGGGAAACTGCCCCAAAGTTTTAAAAACAACTTCAGAAACCAGTTTCAAAATATGCCTTTTATTGTTCCGATAACCACAAAGATAGATGCATACGAAATTTACACTATGTTGCAGGCATGAATTTCATAGTAAGAACAATGCTTATAATAGATGACAGCATTCACACTGAGAGTGGGAGTCATGTGGTGTTGAATGTGGTGTTGAACAGCTCAATAGCTGAAATGAACAAATGACATATTTGGGAAGTATAAAATAACTTAAATAAATAATTGTATGTAATGCATAGAATTGAATGAAACATGCATTATTTTTTTGGGAGTAAAATGGTATTTAAGCTGTGGTGACTGGGATGGTTTTGGTAAACAAATCTGGCAACCTTGTAGTAGTATTCCAACAGACTATTTCACCTCTTGCAGTATTTCCAGCTATCACAACATTTAACAAGGCATACCAATATATTGCATGTAGAAATAAATGTTCACATCATAGCTTCCCTCGCAGTCTGGGAATCGGGCCTGTTTTACATTGTCAAAAATCACTAGCAATGCTTGCCTTTGATAAATGTCTTTAAATGATCAGCGTACCGGAATACCAACCTGCCAACAATGACAAAAATGATGCGTTAGATACAAGGGTTTAGAGTCCAATTGTCTAGTTCTTGCTAGGTATCATTATATTTCTCTCTTCATCAGTTTGCAACTCTCTGAGTCTTAAGATTACCCACATGGCAGATGCAAAAAACAGCAGGGAGGAGATAAAGTAATGATAGAATAAATTGACCAATGAGTTTAGCTGGGTTTCGATGTTCAGTAACTTTATCTGACAAAATTTTTGTATTTGTATACCAGCACAGTGGAAAATTACAACTTTACAACATTGTCTCGTGACATTATTGAAAATCCATTTTTACAATACAAATACATCAACCAAATTAAGATTTATTATGTAACTAATAAACTAACTAACAAACAAAAACTTTGATCTATCAATTTGTACCCTGCTAACTTGCACGGTATTAAATAAGGAGAAAGTGTTCTCTCTTTCTTTCTTGCCATAATGTTAAGGTGGTGTTTACATTAGCTCATTGTTGTTTGAAAATGGCTTTATAAAATGAAACTGATCCTCGTTTATACTGCCGTATCCACATGTGTTTTAGAAAAAATCAGCGTTTACAGTACGCTACTGAAAACGCATGTCACATGATCATTCAGACACGCTGGGCAGGCGCAAACAAATGTACACAATGGTTGAGGACAGTTGGTTACTAGTCACCGACCGACCAGTTCCTTTACATGATGGCTTGGAAATGAAAGGAAGTCTTCACATGAATAACATTAGATGTGGTAATGTTATTAGGCTTGTTTGATTTCAATCCGACGCCACGTTGACCGATCGACAGACGACTTCGCAAAACTGTGTGAGCTTTTTAAAAGCATACGGCTCTCGATTCTCTCGTGTTGCTGTAATGTCACCGTGTCGATCCGTGAACAGCTTGAAGTTAAAGAAGCCTGTTTGTTGTTTACACGGTTCTTGCAAGGCTGGTCATTGTTGCCTTCATGTAACGTAATTGGATATGAATGGGGCTTAAAGAATCAGGAAAGCAAACACAATGATATAAATGACACAATCAGTAAGCGAATGTGGGCATCCACGCTTGCATGGCTCTGTTTTCGTCCATTTACATAGAAACGCAACCACCGAGTTTTCAAACTAAAACGGGGTCTGTGGAACAAAAAAAATGCTCCAAAGTCTTTGTAAATCAATTTAAAAACGAAATTAAATATAAAACAATTTTGTAATGTAAATCAAAAGGCCTCAGGACTTTTTTGCTCTTTGTCCCTAAGGCATTTACTTAAAAAAACACATTTCATTCCCTGAAATTTTCATTGTTTTTTTGTTCCTTTATGTACAGTGTGAAGTATACATGTGCAGTAACACAAAAGCAGTGCCACAGACTGATTGATTCCATGCCACGCCGGATTGCTGCAGTAATTCAGGCAAAAGGAGCAACCAATCTAAGTATTGAGTGCTGTACATGCTCATACTAAACATGTTCATACTTTTCAGTTGGCCAAGACTTCTAAAAATCCATTCTTTTCATTAGTTGTCAGTTATAATCATCAAAATTAAAAGAAATAAATACGTGAAATATATCAGACTGTTTGGAATGAATGTAAACATTGAATGGAATTAGTGAAATAAATCAACTTTCTGATGATGTTCTAATTATATGACCAGCACCTGTTTACTATATACTGGGGTCTCAGACTGACTCAGGCGAGTGGCCATGGTTTCTGCACAGAACACAGACACGCCCCTTGTGTTTGAGAGCAGAGAACACAGCTCAATATTTTCAAGATTTTGAAACTTATTTCATTATGAACTTATTTTATTTACTTTTTCTAGGTTTTTATTCATATTTCGCGAAGTGGTTATTAACACATGTTTTTCTATGACGTGACAAACACACAACACATGTTTAATGTTGCTATACTTGTAGCAATTATTTATGTCCCTTCCAGGCAAAGATGAAATGAAAGGAAGGTCAGGTCACTCTCCAGCAAAGTCTCATGGTCAAATAAACGTCTGATAAGGTTTGGTGCATTCCCAAAACTGCATAGGGCCTAAACCGCCCTCTGATGGGTTTCTTGGAATTATGAAGAATGGAACATATCAACTCAGTCTCTGGTTGAGCTCAACTCTACATGTGCTTGAGACACCAAACGTCATGATTTGCATGTGTTACAGCACATACTACACATACAAACAAACATCATATTCTTTGTGCTCTTATGAACCAGGAAATGCAAATATTTGGCTGCTTGAACTGTACAGTATCTTAACCAGACTTTCTTTAGAATGCTCCCTTCTCCAAACCTCTTTCTCTAGCGCCACCTAGAGGCAATTTTCCTTTAAAAATAACTATATACGATAATTGAAAATAAGAATTGCTGTTGGAAGGAGGAAGAGACCAAGACCATGACATACTGTATGCTTTGTAAACAATCAAAACATGTGAGAACTGTCTTAAGAAGTTTTTTCAAGAATAAATAATATTCCTAACTTTTTTTCAATTTAAATTTAAGAATTTAAAAAGGGCAGTTAAGCAGAACTGTCTTAAGAATGTTTTGTGAATCAGACCCTAGAGACTGCGGGGCATCAACATGTGCGTGAAACAAGAGAAACACTGACGGAGCATCTAATTTGCTTTCAGCTGGTTTTGAGCTATTCTGCCGTTTCTTGTGGTAAATATTAGTGTATTTTTGTTTCTACTGTATTCCATTTTTAAAGAGGATACAATGTTCTTACAGTGTAAATTGTTGCTGTGAATGTAAATTGTTGTGTGTGAATGTAAGCTGTCTGCCAAGTTGTAAATACGAAAGTGAACAAATTACAAAGTTATTATTTTGACTTTGAATGAGTCGTCTGTTGTTCTTATTTCAGTTCCGTGTCAGATTTGCGTCAATCTGTGTAATGCCCGCTTACATGCCATTTGCGACACTGCACGCAGTAGACCATTTGACCAATCAGATCAGAGTAGGCTGACAGAAAGGAGGGTATTAGACAGATGAATCGCCAATCAAATCAATTGAGAGTCAAAAAAGAAGTGAGGTAATAATAACTGGATATTATTAGACGTACGGATGTACGTAATCTTGTTGTTGCACACTACATAAACCAAAGTAGGACCTTAAAAATCACAAATTATTTACTCTAAAATACGAGACAAGTTGCGTCCTGTATCGATGCGATATGGGATGCATCATTTCTTCCAGCATGAATTCCAGCTGTAAATTTCATGTGTAGCAGCTCACTTGAAACGATTTGCAAGACTTCTCATTGCAAGACTTCTGAGTGCCAGAAGAAAAATTCCACTTCTACTGTATTCTGAAAATGTATAAAATCACAGAAGTGAGTACACCCCTCACATTTATGTAAACATTTTATTATATCTTTTTGTGTGACAACACTGAAGAAATGACACTTTGCTACAATCTAAAGTAGTAAGTGTACAGCTTTTATAAGAGTGTAAAAAATCAACACTGCCATCTCGACTTGAGCAGTCATTTTCAAATATTTTTTATCATTCTGTTAAAAATAAATACCTTTACAATCTGATATGTGATAGGGGAAAAGTTAAACAAAAACCAGTCCGGAACCCACGACGACATGTTGGTAACATATCTTCATGGAACGCATCTTTACCGAAGATCCCAATGATTTTTGACAAAAGAAAAATTGTCACCTGCCATGTATTGTTGACTAATGCCACTATAGGACTGGTTTTGTAGTCCAGGGTCACCAAAATGTGTTGTGTAACAGTAACTGCCTGTTTTTACAAAAAAAAATCAGTTGGCAGGTAGAGGTTCAAGTCACCGGACATTGGAATATGCGGCAAAAAGTTCTATCACTATCCCCTAAAGATATTCTCTGAATAAACACTCCAATACAGTTAAGGATTTAACGCGAAGGTTGTCAGTTGTGTTGCTTAAACGAAATTGATAAGCTTAAATCTAATAGCATGTGCATACTAAATCAAACATTGTGTAGAGGGGCAAGAATTAATGTTCATGCTTCAGCAATGTCACTCCAGAAAGACTGTAGCTTAATTAAAACACCACATGCCACATATGCATTGCAGTAACTGCTAGAGAAGCCATTTAATTAACATGGAGTTCTTTACAAGCTACATGAGTCTTTGCAGCGCCAAGCCTAAAACATCCTTGACCCTCAGAAAATACTTCAACCTAATCTAGAGAAGAATTTGCAGTTTGTGTGAAGTTCTAAATCGTTGTTCACCCATTTTACCTCAGGGTATAGGGATGTTATTTTTGGGAAGGTACAAGCTTTTTGTACCTACCATCCATTACCTAGCAAAAAAAAATCAGTAAGAGTGCTGCAACAAGTACACGCTTTCCAAAGTAAAAGGGCTTTGAGTGACAAATTAGAACAATAAAATGGCAAACATCTAAATGAGATATGCAAGACTTCCTGAAGGACGACCACTTATAGACCATGTATAAATCACTTAAAAGGTTTATTCATCACATGTCCTCATGTCCATTTCAAATTAAAGTCGACCAAAGCCAAATTCCTTCACATTCAGGGGCCCAATAGATGCTTGCTCCCACCTTAGATCTATGGAGAACAGACAAGTAGTGAGAAACTTCCAAGACCATAATCAGAATCACTTTTAGTTAGTCCGTGTTTCAACACATACCTCCAAGAACCTGATCGCTTGCACTACTGCTGCTACAGGTAGAGTCACAGCAGCCACACACCTGATCAGATTCATCCACAGACACCCACCTGCCAAACAAAGACACATCCTCAATGATAAACGTCATCCTACAGACCCAGTGAAGGCCATTTGGGGGTAACATACCCATTAGAGGAGAACGAGCAAGCCTTGTGCTCAGAATTTGTTGGAGTGGCTACAGGAACCGCCTTCAAAATGCATGTGATGTAGACCTGCAAAGACAACAGGGTTTGGGTTTCCAAACAGTGCACTAGAATGTACTCAACTAAAGCAAATACATACCAGCCCACTGTTCGCTTGCTGAAACCGGAAAGCCTCCAGCTGAAATTGCAGCTTATCAATTTGAGTTCGAGGCAGGTAGCGAGAGTTCGAGCCGGTGAACTTTGCGTCAACCAGGCACCTGGTGAAGAATGAAGTTAAACACCATGGAATACTTCTAGGATAAGCTGGGTACATGCCTTACCCATTATTCTCAATGAAGGAGTATCTGGGAGCGGAGTTCACGTCAGGGGACATAGTGGCTACGCAACGGTCCACAAACACACGTAGAGGTACATGGTTGAACGTTTTCACAGAGGCCTCAATATTCACAATGTCACCGAGGAAATACTGGTTTGAGGGACTCTCAAACTGCCACTCATCTTGTAAGGAAAAAAATTGATAAGGTCTACAAAATTGAGTTGAAACTATATTAAACCCTACATAATACATACCAGTCATAAGCTTGAGGGAGAAGACCAAACGCTCTTCTGCAACCTTAGTATCTGCATATGGTAACCACGTGGGCACCAGGACATTGCTGCTCACATTATGCATTCTGTAGATTATAGAAAAAGGTTGGTCACCGCAATATATTTTTACTACACGCATGAGAATAGAGCCACCTTGAACCCAGAAACGTACCTTGGATAGTGACACTCAATACTGACCACAGCACCACTACTCCGGACAATAGGAACACCATTTGAAAACTCTTGGGGAATATAGACCAGGGAGAATGTATAAACAAGCTCATCTTCGGTCACCTAAACAAACAAGAGTGTTACTAAAGAATTATTCAAAACTAAATCACTTTTGGGAAGAGGATCAGTCTTCTCACAGTTAACATGCTGCCACATCCATGCAGTTCTGATTCAAAGAGGAGCACTCGAGCATTATTATCCTGCCCTGTTGGTCCACAGCCTCCCAGTGCAAAACCTGAAGCCATTAGTAGTTGTCCAGTCCCAAAGAAGTCCTCCATCACTTCCACATACACGGAGTTCTCACCACACTGAGCCCCTACACTATTGGGAGACAAAGGGTTGCGCAGCTCAAAAGGAATCTCTGGCTGTACAGGTTCTTCGGGTAGGCTTGGAAAAGTCCACATCAGTTTTTCCATGGGACCCTGCAAAAGCTGTTTAGACTGAACACCAAGAGGATCTTGACCAGGCTTTCCACCAACAACACCAGGAGTCTGCATTGAAAACTGAGAAGGAAATCTCTGTGGCACAAGCATGGGGTTGTTGGTTTGAGGAGACTGAAGCATTCTGGTTTCACTCTGCTGAGGAACTTGCATTTGTGACCAAGGCCTAAATGTAGGGTTCTGTGTTTGAGCTGATCTTCCTCGCCATTGTGCATCCGACATGCCAAATGCAAACACCAGTACCAAACCAAATCCAGCTTGAAACAGCCCCATCATTGCTGTACTTGAGATTCCATGAAGCATTTGAAGGCCAGCATAAACATTTATACATCTGGGAATCAGGCTCCACCCCTCTAATGATTGGCGTAATGCTATTCTAGACTTGTTCATTTACCTTTCCAGCTTGCAACAGGTGGATGTTGTTGGACAATTAGAACGCAGAAGGAAATTGGGACGTTAGTACTTTGTATTAAGCTTTTTTAAATGAGGCCTTGTCCACGCCTACACGGGTATACTGAATCCGAAAAGGCATCCTTGCTTACTATATAGTAGGCAAAAAGCAGTCGGCAAACGATTAGTATTTCGTATCGTCTGTATTCCCAAAACAGTATGCGAGAAATTCGCGTTTGGCTTACTGGTGACGCCCAGATTCCGATGAACTCAGCGACAGACACTTCTATATTAATATATCCCATGAGCCCACGGAACAGAAAACCAGACAGGACCGCAAAACAGTCTCAGCCGACATTCATGTACAATTAAACATGTTGTTAATTATTGTAAAGCTAATGTAACATAACCATTGACCTTGATATGTTCTTAAATTGACCGTGTTTTATAATGTGCTTTGTTTTCAATTCAAAGCATTAATATTGAGCTTTCAGCAGTTAATTTACGTTCGTGTTCTATATGTATATTTGCCATTAAAATATTATTGCTAAAATGTTTTTTTTAACTCACAGATAAACAAGATACATGATAATTATTGACAAGATCATTTTAATCAGGTGGTGTTAACGGACACAGGTTTGGCTCAATTAAACTTTCTTATCACCTTTCATAAACGAATAATTACAAAAAACAAATAAGCCCCAAACCAATCGATTACTAAAATTAAATTACTCATTTATCCAAACGAAAAATAAAGAGACATTTTAAAATGGTGCGGTTTTAGGGACAAGGGAAGAAAAAAAAAGATGAGGAGAAGGTGAAATGTAAAGCGTGGTCGAATAACATTTGGATAATGTTCATTTTGAAACATACTAGGCACAAAATAAAAACACCACGGAAGAGATTTCCTCAGGTTTTATAAATACGTCAATAGTAGGAATATTAGAGCAACGTATCTACGTGAGAGACATCAACCGATAGACAGAATACAGACAAAAGAATAATAAGCAATTTTCTGTTACAAAAACATTCCATTGGCATAATCATTCTTCAAAAACGTAATAATTGCTAACTTTTATACCTGCTACCGCCTACTGCCTCTCCACCTTAAGGTTTTTGTGCCCCTTCAATTAACATTTCGACGTGAAATCATTTTCGAATGCTACTATGGTTCCATGTTACATTTTCTTCGCAGTCTGTTTTAAGGAAGGCTTTCATTTGAATGTGTCCTTGTTTTGTTTCGAATGTATGGTCAATGAATAAAGGAATTAATCAAAATGACCCAATTTCCTCCCGTTTGTTGCGTCCCACCTGTCATGTGTCTATTCACCACCAGTGGGGCCCTCCCCGCACTTTGAGAAACTTGAACTTTGTGAAAACTTAAAAGCAAACAAATGTTGAGAACTTTTCATTTCTGAAAGTACGCTTTATTTTCACTAGCTTGGTAGAGATTGGTCCAAACACGATCATATAAAATCTTGAGAGTGAACAGATTTACCCTGTATGTAGCTTCCAGCAGGTCTGGAGAACAATCATTGTAAATTGATCAAGGGGGCGCTGCAAATTCTGACTGAGGGTTTAAAGAGTATATAAGACTAAACACAGGACTCTTAGAGTGTCTACTTGTGGCAAGATGGCGGGAAGTACAGGGATTGGTTGTCTTGTGGCTTTTTGCGCATGGTTTTGTGCGTTTGGTCATGCCGTGCCACAGTTCGGTAATTTTCCCCAGGAGCCTCAATCTCCAGTCTTCCAGCAAACTGAACAACAGTTTTCTCAGAAGTTTCCACTTCAGAAGCCAGTGGTGCAGTCAGAACCTCTTGACAAGTGTGCTGTAGCTGATTATGAGCAGATCCAGTGTGGACAACCTGGTATTAGTGGTGCAGAGTGTGAAGCTATAAACTGCTGCTTTAATGGATTGCAGTGTTATTATGGAATGTCAGGTAGGGGTGTGAAACCAGTTTCTTTCCAAGCTGATTACCTGATAACTTCCTCTGTCTCTCGTTACAGTGACTGTCCAGTGTATAAGAGATGGTCAGTTTGTGCTGGTGGTGGCTAGAGATGTTACTCTGCCTCGTCTGAGTCTGGACACGGTCCGTTTGCTGGGTGGAAGTGAAGCATCTTGTGGTCCTGTTGGTTCCACGCCTTCATTTGCCATATACCAGTTTCCAGTCACTGACTGTGGCACCAGCATGACGGTGAGTTTGCTGTCGACGATTTGGATGTCTGGAATAGATTTGATGTCAATCGTGTTTTTGCTTTCAGGAGGAAAATGGCTATGTGGTGTATGAGAACAGAATGACTTCATCCTATGAAGTGGGGATTGGACCTCTTGGCTCCATCACAAGGGACAGTCAATTTGAGTAGGTCATCTGGGTTTTCTCTCAGTACTGTGAATTCTTGAACGTATGCTAGAAGCTCTTTGTTTGTTGTCTAGACTGCTCTTCCAGTGTAGATATTCTGCCACTGCTGTGGAAGCTCTGGTTGTTGATGTCAACACCGTTCCACCACCTCCACCTGTAGCTGCTCCTGGACCCCTCAGGGTTGAGCTTAGACTGGCAAATGGCCAATGTGTCACTAAAGGCTGTGCAGAAGGTAACGATGTGCTCGTCTTCAAAAAAATGCTTCTCACAAGAGGAGTGGTACATTTGTAGCACTGGTCTCAAACTCTAGCTGGGCAGTAACAATAAGCGTTTATTCTCAGGAGATGAGGCGTACACGTCCTACTACGGTGAGGATGAGTATCCAGTCACAAAGGTCCTGCGAGAGCCTGTGTATGTTGAGGTGCGCATTTTGGAGAGGACTGACCCAAATCTTGTCCTGATGTTGGGACACTGTTGGGCGACATCAGCTCCTAGTCCTCTCAGTCTACCCCAGTGGGATCTTCTAGTTGATGGGTGAGTAGGATCCCAATAATTTGTCCAGATAGTGTGCTGTGAACGAGTCCTGACTGTGACTTCTGGTTTAGCTGTCCTTACCAGGATGACCGTTACCTGACGGCACTGGTTCCTGAAGTTGGTTCGTCTGGTCTCCAGTTCCCAACCCACTACAAGCGCTTTGTTGTGAAGATGTTCACGTTTGTCGATCCATCATCACTGGCCCCTTTGCAGGAGACTGTATGATTTCCTACAGCCTTTTTCGTATCCTCTAAATTGCCTCTTTATATTTGTTGCTAAAGCTGATCTTTGTTGCACAGATCTATATTCACTGTAGTACTGCGGTGTGCCACCCTGCTTCTGGTTCCTGTGAGCAGAGCTGTGCCAGGAAAAGTAGGTGTAACTTTGGTTTGTATACGATGTCAAAAGACATCAGTTTCACATGGCTCTTGTGTTGCAGGGAGAGCTGTTGCTGAAAATAGGAGTGAAGAAACCGTGGTTTCCAGTGGAGGGGTTTTCTTCACGATGTAAATTTCATTGCTGATTTTAATAAAGTTATTACACTACACCTGTTGTCAGCATTTGTTTGCACCGTGGCATTTTCAGGAGTTTTTTATCCCTGAGGACAATTGAAGTGTCTTGAGATAAAAAGAGCTGGTTTTAAAGGAAACGACAGAAGGTTAACCGTTCAGA
This sequence comes from Triplophysa dalaica, assembly GCF_015846415.1. Classification (NCBI taxonomy): domain Eukaryota; kingdom Metazoa; phylum Chordata; class Actinopteri; order Cypriniformes; family Nemacheilidae; genus Triplophysa; species Triplophysa dalaica. The sequence continues at coordinate 15,861,447 of NC_079560.1, read as the reverse complement.
GATGTGCTCTTAAACCGCTTGATATCTGATGATTTTTAGCTGTACAGACCAAAGATGTGGCGCAAAATTCATTAACTGTCTTGATTCCCTGTGACACTGTAAAATCTAATTAGTTAACCTTACTTAAAAAAAGCATGCAAACCGATTGCCTTGAAAAAACTAAGTAAAGTGAAATGGTAATTTTTGAGTTCAACTAACTTACAATTTTTACTTCAGATGTACTTTTGACCTAGTGTGGACTACTCAGAATTAACTATTATTACCAACTTAAGAATTTCCGTTGGATTTACTTTGTTTAAGTTGAGCAAACTCAAGGTGAAATTTCCGACAACTTGGATTTTTTCAGTTGCATTTACTTTTACCACAGTCCGATTTACTTAATAAAACCATGCAAACCGATTGCCTTAAAATAATCAAGTAACTGTTAATTCAGTTACTTGAGTGATTCCAACATCCATTATGAATCGAACATTCAAATAATCACATGTATAATTACACATAAATTAGTGACAAGGGTTAAAATTCAATTTTAAACATTTTTATTTTGTAAAACATTGACAGACAAATTGTTTGCCGTTTAATGTAAATGGAAGTATAACTACAATAATCAGCCCTGACCTTCAATTGTACAGCTGTTGTTAAATAAACATAATACTTCCTGAACAATAACACACAACGACCAGACTTGCTGATCGATAAAACACTATGATCAGACTTGCTGACCAAACAACTAACATGTTGACAATTGCATGAAAGTTTAAATATGAAAGAGCAGATAACTCTGGCACACTTGTAAATAAACTGGCAGCAGACGGCCAACAATTCACCACTTTTATAATGATCAGCTTGTTGATTTTAAAGGATAGTTCACCCAAAATTGAAATTCTGTCCATTTACTTACCCCAAAGTTGTTCCAAATTTGTATAAATAACTTTGTTCTGTTGCACATGAAGAAAGATATTTGGAAGAATGTTGGCTATTTTCAGTTCTAGTATATCATTCACTTCGAATTTTAGTATTTTTTCTGGTAGTGAATTATGTGCCAGAACTGAAAATAGCCAACATTCTTCCAAATATCTTCCTATGTTTTCATCAGAACAAAGTAAAATAAGCAGGATTTTAACAACTTGAGGATTGTTAATAAAAAAGAATAAATCTTTATTTTGGGTGAACTATCCTTTTAAATGAACCAAAAACAAATGAATCCACTGCCATAAACAGGTAAGAACTTATGCCATACATTCTCACTCTTACACATACTTTTTTTACATCCAACTCAACAAGAGATTTCTAAGAGATTGCAGTTTTGGTGGCAGTTTGTTATGTCCCAAGCCAAGCATGACTCTTTGAATACAATTGAAAGTGTTCTTCATGGTATTTGGATAATCCAAATTTAAGGCATATGACAGCCCAAACAAAACGCACATTGCTTGAGGTAGGTTTGGAAGACAGTCCATTACAATACTTCCCTCAACAATGATGGCAGTAGACATCGGCTCAAGGCAGAGAAGATTTGGAGAAAGAGGTAGGTCATCAACGACAGTCAGCAACCCAACAGATACCATTTCACATCAACATCCGATGCCTGCATAAAACATTAAAACAATATTACATAAAGGAAATGCTGATAAGCACGATCAACTAAAAATATTATGACCCATGAACTAAGAAGTTGACAACAAACTGCTATTTGGACTACCAACGTGGAGCTAACGTGATTTATGGGGAAATAATTGATGCAGAGAGATGTTGAATGTAATTTGTTAGCAAATTCTCTTACAACTCCAAATTCTTAGTTCTTTAATATATATCATTAAGAAAACTTACTAGGCAACTGTTGTAGAAGTTACTGGGATCATCACCTAGCAGAACAGGTAAGCCTCTCAGCACAAGGGTACGCCTTGCTGTCACATCTGGTTTCTAGAAGCAAAAAATGAACAGTACAAGTCAATATTACACAGTCAAAAAGACACTAACTGAGGAAGTGATGTAATGCTGCTGTTTGTGTGAACATCATCAAAAAAATATTTAAAGATTGTAAGAAAGGGTAAGTCTCTCTAGTAAATGCAAAAAAGTGCATAAGTGTGACCACTGTAAAAAGATTTCTCTTCTCCTGAGTAAAACTGCTAAAATAACCTCACCTCCAGTGTACTTAAGATTGTGTCAATACAGCAGCAGTGAGGGGCTCTCTGGCAGGTGCCACAAGACTCCTAAAAAAAGACAAATAATACTTTAGTAAAAAGTTACTTCCTATAGTATTGTAGCAAATATATTACTGACACTTGCATGCTTTACTTATTTTACAATAAAACACTTACACTTACTTTTATATATGCATATGCTACAAATATATACATTGACCTAAAGCAAAAATGTGTAATCAAGTAAAGACTATATGACGATGACAATGAAATCGCATATTTCAAGTATCTTGGCGGGATATTAAAGGATTTGTTGATACATATACCAATTAATAAACGAACATATAACCCATTATTTGATAAAAAATACCAACGTGTGTGTCAAAGTTTTTAGGGTCCGTAAAAAACGTAAAAGTACGTTACCTTTGGATAAATCGTTTCCGTTTTAAAAAGGACAACAAATATACCAATAATATTTTTAACATATTTCACTGTAATCATGAGCATAAATAACAAAAATGTAGTAACGTTCATGTTGTTAATGATCGACATGCAACCAAAAAAATGCATTTTCAGTCTCAGCACGTGGTGAAACAGAAAATGAGTACATAATTTCACATTTTAAAAATTACAAAACCTTTTAGTCAACAATGTAATGGACAAATATGGATCCCAGAACATGTTTAGACTTGTTTAGAACAAGTCTAGTCAGTAAGTCAGTCACATTTATCTAAAATTAAAATACTAGTTCACATACATTTCACAGACATTTCAAAAATATACCACGGACAATTATAACTTGATTGACAACTTACCTTTTTTTCCTTCTGAAATAATTAAACGGTCTCACGTCGTCCTCAGCTTCTGCAAATCATTAGCACATGCACCGCCTAAGTTCCCAGATGTATTCACTGCGCATGCTCCATTCTCGGTTGGCGCTTGATTTTCTTCTAATTTCTGCTCACAGACAATTTCTGCTCTTCACTGCCTCTCGCTGGTGTAGAAAAGTAATTGCTTCGCTCGGCCGTACTTGCTTTATTTAAGTAACATATACTTAAGGGGACAAGTAAGGTGTTATATTTCCCCTGCAAGTACTCGTAACTTGATAAAAACTAGTAAAATGTATACTTTTTGACAACTGAGTTAAGTTAACAAATCATTTGTGAGTAAGGGCAACAATTAGATTTTACAGTGTAACTCTGATAATAAAAAAATGTTTGGCATTTGAAAGCTATCTTGGAACTGAAAATGAAGACTTGATAAGTGGAGTTTTTAGGGGAATTTCTAAACATGGAGTAATTGAAATTGTTCAATGCATTTTTGGAGCTGCGTTTGTTGGTAAACGTAGAGCCCAACATTAAGGTGAAGAAATAACCGTTTCATAACTTGGTCCCTTATTGGATAACTCTCCTGGAAGAGCATGCGACACGGCCACAGGAGGATCATGCGCAGACATCACTTTCACTTGCAACAGGAGAGTGCGAGAGCATGCGTTCGCGAAATTCAGGTGTTTGTTCACTGCATTTTGGTGATGAATGTAATAAACTGTGGATATAACGCTAGATTTGGAGGAATTTTGAAACCGATATATGGACTCATCCCAGTGCTAAAAGAATCCGGACATGCCGATTGTGGAGAGTGAAACTGATGTATGTTTTGTTTACAATTGGAAGCGCATGTGCTTTAGTTCAGCCTACCCCTCTCTCTCGCACGCGCTCTATGTTTTCGGAACAATCTCAAAGCTCTATCTTTTATAAATGTGATCAAATTTAATACTCTTTGAAGATACGAAGTATGCAATACTACTATATAGGTACTCAACATTAATATGAGATTGGCTGTTACGCCCGCTTTGGAGTCAAATTAAAAGTGGGTACTTTTATTCTTGAGTATATTTCTTTTAGAAATTCTGCACTTTTACTTCGTTAAACTGCGTGACGTTCCCTCGTTCCTTCATGCTTTATAAAATGCGTTGTTTATTTCAAGGTTTTCGTTTCTTTTTCCGGGTAGTCCCGAGTGACTAATTCTTTTGAGTCGATTCTTTTGAAAGTGTTAATTGAACAATGGGCAAAACCGTTTGATGGGTTCAAGAATCAGTGATTTGTTCAGTTCGCAGCACGATCTGAATTATATGAAGCGGCGGATTACTCACTCCTCGTAGGGCGAATCTTAAAAAAACGTAGAACACAAAGACCGTTTGATGAAGTGTATATGAATCTACACTGTAAAAAGTGATTTTTTGATCTTGTAAATAATGGAAACATTATTCAAGTATGTTTTACACACGAATACTATTTTGTCTTTTTACTTGAAAATGGCATGTTTAATTCAGAACATTACTTGCAGTTTCTTTGTCATTTATTGTTCCAAAATACATATGTAAATTTAAATTAAATCTCCTAAGTAATATTTACTTAGTGTTCGCCATCTAATCAAATCACACCAAAAAATTAACAACTCAAGTAAAATTTACTCAATACAGTAATATAATTGATGCGCATGAGTCTTTGCCTCAGAGTCAGAACTGGCGCGCACAGAGGAAAGGAATCGAGACTTCACGACGGATAAAGTGAATTTTACCACGGTAAGTTATTAATATGGTCATTAAATAATTGAGCTATGTTTGCAGAAAAGTGTAGAGTTATTAAGCTATCTGCAGTCCCAGTCGTTTGTGCCTAAGTTACCTTTTCTTTTTTATCGAGTTACGGATGCTAGCAATGTTCATGCTAACAATGTTAACAGATTTTTGGATAACGTTAAAACATAATCTTAGTTTTGTTTTGTTAAACACATGAATAACAGAGTTAAATCATTAATAAATGAAGCCATTAATTTAGTTGACAGACTTGCACCACCATCCGTTATTCGCAAATGGCATCTCTGTGGAAAACAATTGTCTTAACTTTTCAATAACGTTAATCTTGTCAGACGATTATTGTAAAAATGAGTTTTAACATCCGTGCAAACTTTGCTCGAGGCTTTGCCGTTGTGTTCGAGCATTCTGTCCCAGAAAAGTTCGAGCTGCCGAAATGTAATAATCACCCTGTTTTTCGCGTATTAATCACACAGGATTAATGTTAGTTTTTAAAATGCACGTGTAGGCCTACAAGGCAAATAGTACCTTGAACGTTAATTTTATTCATGTTGTTTACCTATACTATCGATTATGATAGCTATACATAGAAATCGATAAGGTACTGCACTTTTGCAATTACACAAGTCTAAATGCTTAGACTTGTGTAATTGCAAAAGTAAATCTTAATTTCTTAACAATCAACCTTATTTAAGTTAAAGCCTGTATTTTTCATGATGTCCTTTTACTGACTAACATCCACTTTACAGGTGGTTGATATCTACAAGCAGTTGGAGATTCTAATTTGTTTCCATGTTTTCCATGTTACTCTTGAGTAAAAAAAGTTAGTGTAGTTTAAAAAATTATGATAAATGATTCAAAATACATGCCATGAATGAGACCGGCAAATTATTATTTTTTATTTACATGACTGCATAACCACAGTCAATGAATTATAAAGGTAAATTGTAAGTTGTAAGCGTACTTCATATCAGTAAGATCAGTACATTTATTTAAAATTGTTAAAAAATGTATTCTGACATGAACATTTCTTACATTCTTTTACAGATATTCCATTCCTTATTCAAGCTAATGCAAGGTAAGTTGGCAATACTTTATAACAGCACACTTCACAGATAGATAGCAATAAGTATGCATTCACATGTACATCATTTGTTTACTGTAGGTGCCAGACCATGAGGTGGTTATGTAAAAAATGCAGCTTTCAGTCAAACCGAAGACTACAGCTATTAAAACACTTAAGGCTCAAACATGGAAATGCAGGCCGTCAATCATCAATACCATGTCTTTATGCTGATTGTCCTTGTTCATTTAAAACATTTAATGCCCTTCAGATACACTTATCCCGAAACCACACAGAATCAGACAAACCAAGTGAGGTGCTGTCATTTAGTTGTCTAATATGCAGTTCAATTCCATTCTCTTCGGAGAAGCAATATTTTGAGCACCTTAGAAGCCATATGAGGAGGTACGAGGTAGTGACATGTGTGTTCAAAAACTGCAGCTTCAGTACAAACATTTATTCAACCTTTGCGACTCATAAACACAGGAAACACAATACATCCTCCATTGAAGATTTTAAAACTGAAGTCTTGAAAAAATACCCAAACACTGCTGCTTTTCAAAATGATCTAGAGGTGTCTGATGATGACACAGAACTTGATGAAACTTTGGTTGATGCAGAAGAGAACTTGCCCGAAGTTGTAAAAACGAAGTTTGGACAACTTCTTCTAAAGTTGCAAAGTAATTTCAATGTGTCAGGCAAGTGTATTGATCATATTGTAGATGACCTTCAGTTCCTCTCTTCCTCTGCATCTGCTCCAGTTTTGAAAGATGTTGTTGAGTCCACTTTGAAGAAACATAACTGTGAAGTACATTCAGCGGTTATCTCAGATTTGGTGAAAAATCTTTGTGAATCACACCCTTTAAGTTCAGCTTTAGGGAAAGATGGGCCTTTTTCAACATCATTTAAGAGGTCACAATTCATGAAAGCACATTTTTCAGTCATTGAACCAGTAGAATACATACTACACAATAAAGACAACAGAACATTTCAGTATGTTCCAATACTGCAGTCGTTATTGCAAATCTTGAAGAATGTAGAGGAAAAAGACTTTTTCACTCAAAGAAAATCTGGATGTGCATCACAATACCAGTCCTTCCAAGATGGATCTCACTTCTGTAAAAACGATTTTTTTGCTGGAGATGAGAACAGATTAAGTCTTATTCTGTATATCGATGACTTTGAAGTGTGCAACCCTTTGGGAACTTCCCGCAAGATCCACAAAGTCACGGCCGTCTATTGGGTGTTAGGAAACTTTCCAGCATATGCACGATCAACATTAGCTTCTATTTATTTAGCTATTCTGTGCAAAGCAGATGACACAAAGCGATTTGGATTTCAGAAAGTTTTAGAGCCACTCCTGACAGATCTTCAAAGCTTGGAAAAAGATGGTGTTTTTATTCCAAGTTTAGGAAAAATCATGAAAGGCACTGTGGTGAGCGTGGTGGCTGATAATTTGGGGGCCCATTCTTTGGGAGGATTCGTTGAAAACTTCACAGGATCTAATGTCTGCAGATTTTGTCTCGGAGAAAGGTCCCAGTTTCAGACCACAGAAGTAAGATCTGGACTTTTTCAGAGGAGAGATAAAGAGCAGCACAGTCTGCATGTTGAGACGATTTTGTCAAGTCCTATTTCCACTCCTTGCTATGGTGTGAAAAAACAGTGTGCACTGTCTGAAAAACTTCGACATTTTCATGTAACATCTGGTTACCCACCAGATGTGTTACATGACCTTCTTGAAGGTGTCGTTCCATTGGAACTGGCGTTGTCATTTCAAGCCTTCATCAAGAAGAAATATTTTTCTCTTGTGGAGCTCAATACTTGCATTCAACAGTTCCCTTATAAGTGGAGTGACCAAACAAATCGTCCACATTTGATTCCTGCTCATTTTGCTACCAAAAGATCTGTAGGAGGCAATGCACATGAAAACTGGTGTCTGTTGCGTCTGTTGCCTCTCATAATAGGTTTGAAAGTACCTGAGGATGATGAAATATGGCAGATGTTAATGACCTTAAAAGACATCGTGGAACTTGCAGTGGCCCCAGTTCATACTGAGCAGAGCATCTGCTACCTTGGCACTTTAATATCTGAGCACCGAAACAGATTTCTGCAAGTTTTTCCTCAAGAAAGGCTCCTCCCCAAACACCACTTTCTCGAGCACTACCCTGAGCTTATTCAGGAATTTGGTCCTTTGGTAGCCCTTTGGACCATGCGATTTGAAGCTAAACATGGCTTTTTCAAAAAAATTGTCAGACAAACAGGCTGTTTCAGGAACATACTGCTGTCCCTTGCGAAAAAACACCAGCTCATGATTGCATTGCATCTCCATGATTCAAATGTGACAAAGTCATCACTTTCAGTCACAACAACTTCACAAGTCTCTGTGGATGTGCTAAAGGATGGCATAAAAGATTTGGTGCAACACAGGTATCCACATGTCACAGTGGTGCATGTTGCAAATAATGTGCACTTCTCAGGCACCAACTACAAACCGGGGATGTTGCTATGTTATGGTTTCACTGCAGACTTGCCAGACTTTTCTGAGGTGCTACAGATTATCTTGGTTTGTAACAAACTGGCCTTTGTTGTCAGACTACTAAGCACATGGTATAATGAGCACTTTAGGAGCTATGAGTTGGAACACACAATCAACATTCAGATACTGGAGCAAAACGAAATGGTTGACTACTATCCTCTGGCTGCATACACTGTTGCAGGAAGACGACTGACTACCTTAAAGCACTACATTTCCCCTTCTGTTTAGGTGCATGTTTATCAAAGTTAATATTGTAGTGAATTCATATTGTAATGAATTGTGTTAATTAATTTTTTTGTATCTGTTGCAGATGTGCACCCCAGCAAAGCTGCGATTAGTTTTTGGAGAGAATGATGTTCGCAAATTGGTTCTGCCCTCAGGCATCCCCAGCACTCTCCAGGACCTTAAAAGGATAATACAAGAAACATTCAATATTCCAGAATGCTATAGTTTGATGTACGAAGACATGGAATTTGGGGGCCAGTTTTTCAATTTGGACTCAGTAGATGATGTGCAGGATAAATGTACTCTGAAAGTAGTACAAACTGAACCCGTCACCCTAAATCTAGTTGTTATGAATAGATCAACTCTACCAACAGAGTCCGATGCCAGATCCTGCAGTTCTCAGGACACTGTTGTGCTGACTCCTGTAAGTGACACTTACCTTTCTTCTGACTCCAAATCCACCGGCTCTCAGGACACTGTTCTTCTATTGTCCACTGAGACTCACGCATCATGCCGTTCTCAAGGATGGCCAACAAAGTTTATAGTACCTACTTTCTCCTTTGATACTGAGCTCTTGCTTTCAGATGGAAACAAAGCCTACCAAAAGGACGGCACTCTCTTGAACAATCATAGAGTGACAAGTAGTGTCCTTGAGACACTAGCAGAGACAATATTTCAATACACTGCATATCCGACGGGTGTCCAAATTATGAATGTAGTGGAGATGTTGATTGAGAAGTATCCATGCCTCAAAGAGCCAGGGTCCTATAATGCACAATATGGATGGCAACAAAGGATAAAATATAAAATGGGAAATTATCGAGCCAAATTAAGAGGTAGCCAGCTTTCCTGCCCAGAGCTTGAGGTGAACCAAAAAAGGAAGACAATTGAAAACCCCACTCCAAAAGGCCTCAAAAGACCTAGGAAGGCTGAAGTAAATTACTTGCCACCATTTCCATTTGGGGAAACAGGAGAAAGTTTAGAGAAGGAGAGACTAGATCTCCTTAATGAAATTAGGAAAAAAAACAACAAAAACATAATTGGTGAGAAAATGGAGAAGACTTTCTCCTATCGAAGAACAGAAGTAGTTAAGAACTGCCCTGCTGTTAAAGATTTCATGGAGAGATGGCCAGCCCTTTTCTGTGAATCTGAGGTAAACTTTAGTTATGTTCTTTGTTGGCCTAATATGCAGTGATTTCAAATGCAATAAAAAATTGTTACCAGTGCACTCAACTCATCACTTGATTGTGTTACATTTTATTTTCTTTGTCTTAGATCAAAAATGAATTCAGAAGAATCACCACAATTTCCTTGGAGCGTACATTCTTGGAAAAGCTGGACTTCTATACTCCAAAACTCCTGGCTTTGTTTGAGATGAAGGGTGGGGTTGCTGGCATAAGAATTAGACATTTGCTGGATTCACTCAGCCAGGTAAAATGTAAAAAAAATACAATTGTGAATTACTCATGTGATGATATGCTGCTTCCTGACTCTGTAAATTTGTTGTTATATGTCGATGTATACACATTTAATGTTCACTGCATTTACTTCTGTTTTTAACAGGAAGAAGATAGGCTTGAAGATAGGCGAGACGTTGTGATTCGCTGCCTCCTGTCTTTCCTGGGAGAATCAGCTGAGGAGCTCATTGAAGACCACCAGGTAGTACAGTTCAATTCAATTAAAATTTATTTGTATAGTGCTTTTTACAGTGTACAATGTTTCAAGGCAGCTTTACAAAAAAAAACAATGGTGAATGATCAATAAATTGAAACAAATCAAAGAAAATGCAATAATCAATTAATAGTCTAGTGCTGCCTGGCGAAATCATTGCACAAGTCTTGGGTCATCTAACGTCTTACTGGGAGGCAGGGTCCCGACATGGATATACAATAATTAGTTACATCGAGCCACAAACTTGAACACAGTGATATGAACTGTGACTTGTTCAGTTTAAAAATATATATTTTTATTTATTTATTTTCTCTGTTGCATTCAGTGCTTTCTTCCAAAAATAACGGACCATATGAGATTCCAAGTCACAGTTCACTTAGTTCATATCACTGTGTTCAAGTTCGTGGCTCGACTTGTCGAGACTGTTTTTCAATATAGTTGCTGTCTGTATACGCGTAATGTACTGTCTTTATAAAGTATCTTCTTATTAAACTGTTTGTACACTTGAAAAGTTCTCAATGCTTTGGTTTGCATGTAAGGACCCTCATTATGCTACCATGGTAGTGTGAGGCTATTTTGAGCCTTGTTAGTGGTATTACACTAGCGATTTACTTTATCTTACTCTCTGCCCCATATTCTAGCGTTATAAGCTAATCTGTTTTTAGAGATATAACTCTTTACATTCGACTATCATGAAAACGCATCCCAGAGAACGATCTACTAGGTAAGCATGTGTTAATTACCCCTAGGTTCATTTTTCACCGGAGTTGTCCTTTAAGAGTGGACAGTTTGTCTCAGAACAGGAACCCATTGAGGAAAATTGAAAAATTGATAATGTACAGTATTTTAACCACTTTGCACTGATTTGTGTATTTCACAGGATATCAGCAGGGAGATGATTAAGGATACCTTCTCCAGTCATGTCATGAAAATCATCGTACTAAGCAGATCTGTAGAAGAGGAAGATGCCAGTATGTCTGATGTCATCATTGTCATCGAGGGGACTGAGGTGCTGCTGGGATGTAAAAATCTCGCAAATGCATGTCTTTCACTCATGGGCTGCATTTACTCCCTAAACTTAAGCTATCCCCCAAAGCTGAGAAACACCTTCGAAGTGTTTCAGAAAATCTTTCTGGGACTAGATGCGTTAAAATTTTCGCCAAAGGTTAACTCTTTGCACAGAAAGATTCTAATGTAATCTGCTAGTTGGGCACTACTTGCACTTATTGTACTGTTTTATTTTATTTATTTTTTTGCAAGAAAGGTTGTTCAGAAAACAACTTCAACTACAGTACTAGTTAATATAACAATTCTTATGCATTTTAAGTAATGCTATTCTGCTGAGACCATCGATGCAGAGTTTTATTATTATTTTATTTTATGTTTTTGTTCCCTTAGGTTTAATCTTAGTGAAATTAAAGTTAGCTAATGAAAGGCAGCTACTATTTGACATTATTTGCACTTTTACACTTTTGTATTTGATATCTGCAACTGAGGTTTTTGTAAAATGTTTATGTTTTATGTTTATAGAAAGGTTTTATATGTTTAAATGTTTATACATTTTAATGCACTGTGTGGTTGTTCTAACAATGTTTACTGGAGTAAAATGCACTATAGTGCACCATTTACAAGACCCATCAAACTGATGGAGTTTTACTCTTTGTTTTATTTCATATTCCCATCTGTAAGGAATATCATAGAAATAAACGTATTCAAGTAAAATGTATGTCAGTGTTATTTTATTGAACACCATTTAAATACATAAACAACATCAAGTAATTTTAAATTAATATTTAAAGTAAAGATTACTAGGATTATTGTGTAAAAAAACATTTATTAGCATTACTTGAGTAAAATATATAAACAAACAGTCTATACAATTTACTGGGAAATTCCAAGTAAAATTTTACTTGAGATTTTCTAATTAAAGCTACAGTTCCTTGTCTTTCGTTTTTACTTGGGAATTCTATTGAAATTACTCACATTTTCTAAGTGAAAAAACTTTCCTAACTTTTTTTAAGTAAATCCTACTCCAAATTTTTTTCAGTGTATATCTATCCAATCAAAACTGCAAATGTGTCATATTTGTATCCCAAATAAATATTTACAAGTAAAAAATAAGAATAGACTATTGTATGGTACAAGGTATAAGCTATATACAGCAGAATGAAATATCATTTGCAGAAAAAGTTGTATAAAAATAGATGGTGCACTGAAAAAAATGTTATGTTGACTTTACATCATTTTTTATGTCAAGGGGTTGCGCGAAATAGATTTATCTAAAACCCAGATATATTTTTTAAGTTGAGTGTACTTATATTTCATAAGTGGATTGTACTTATATTTTATAAATTGGTTTTACTTATCTCGTTCAGTAATTTCAGTTTAATTATATTCATAATTTCAGCTAAACTATTTTGAGTAGAATTTATTTGTTTTTTGTTCCGTACACTAAAAATTGTGCAACCATATCAATTTAATGGTTTAATTTTTACATACTTAAATCAAATTTAATCCAATGGTTTTTTTATCTCTTACTTTCATTGATATTCAGACACATAAATCAAACCCAATATTTTCAACTCCAACTTTATTTTTCTGATCTAAGAGATTTTTACTCTCCCTAACAAGAGTGGCTGAATACATATATGTATATACAGGAGAACTTTGGAGGAAAGCCTTTAACCACCCATTTTCAAGAGCACAACATATACAAATAACAAAATAGACTAGTACTATACAGAACAAAAAATACTATAGTACCAGAACCCTCCACAGCTGCAACAGCGAACAATGAGGACCTGATGCTGAAATCACAAAAAACTGCAAACAGATACATTCAAAAAATACTGTAATAGAGAAAACATCTTAATATAACTAATGTTAGTTGGTTTATAAATTTGAAGACAGACTTACAGAATAAAATGAAATATGTGACTTAAATGTCCAGTGAAGCTTAAGCTCCTCTGAGAATGATAAAAATAGGTGAAAATGAAAACACATCTGTGTCGAACAATGAGAAGGCTGTAACATTACTACATGAAACTATAAAGTAATGTCATAATTCCATGTTTTCCACATGGTTCTCCATCGTTTGAACTTTGACGGGAGCTCTTTCAATGACGTCATCTCATTGTTTACTCTTCTTAGTCAATGCTTTAATGGTGCAGATGTCACCAACTGTTTATCTCAAAGCGCTAAACTTCTCATATATGGCGGTAGTGGATGGATAAGGTGGATAGATGCAGGATTGCGATTTTTATTTCAGGTGAATATTCCACAAAATCCAATGACAGCTTTAAATGGTCACACCAGTGGCTGTGTATTAAAGTCCACTACTCACTTTCTTTTCAGTTTGAAACATCTTCTAGGGCTGCATTTTACATCATACTAAATGTTTTCTATCGCCTTCCAAACCAGATTTAAAAACGCAGCTTAGTGGCGTTCAAAGTAGACCGCTGAAGAAATCCTACAGTCCAGCAATGATTTTGTTCTTTAGTCCACGGACTTTAGGGGTAAGCCTTTCTCCATCCATTTTCAACAGCACTTTTTGAATGAATTCATTGTAGTATTTCAGCTCTTTGGGGTAAGTCAGTACATAGATGACTCCCAGCATCATTGCACATGCTTGGGCTACAGATCCAATGTTGTCCAGAATGATTTCTCCTTCAACATAAATACCAATGTCACCATGTGCTCCAATTTCTCCACCCTCCTTGTTGATGACATATATGCCCATGGTGGATATCTGCAGGTCTCTCTGGATGTCATCTCCTTCAATGTCCTGTATATTTGTAAAATATAGGTGAAAAAAAAATAGGATTTAATGACCTGAAAATTCTAAATGTCTTTATATTTAAAATATATAATTACACTGGTCAGTAAAACTTTTGAAAATATTTTTGTCAGTTAAATAAATGTTCAAGTGAATTAACAAATCACAGATTTTTGTTTTTATGGCATTGTGGAAAATAACAAAAATGGAGCAGAGACACAGAATTCAGAATAGATTTAGAGAAAGACAAACACAATGTTGGTTTTGTTTTTTTAATTGAACATTAAGAAAAATAATGAATAAAAGCCTGCCTTATCATTTCAAGAACCAAACTTTGGTTCAAAATGGTTTAAAATGTTTTAGCCAATTAATGAAAATCTCCTAACACAGACAAATGTACATCACCCTGTGACAACATCCATGTTGTTTTACTCTTCAGGATTTCATTTTCTCAACACAAAGTTTGTCCCGTAAGAGCTTGAGGAAGTGTCTAGGGAGAGGGAAGTCTGGGCATCCCTGCTTAGACTGCTGCCCCCGCGACCCAGCCCCGGATGAAGCGGAAGAGAATTGATGGATGGATGGATGGTAATCTCAATAAATGTATATTTGTTTTGCCTTGTGAAAAACCAACAAAAATAAATAAAAAGCATATCACTGAAAGTCTTATTTCAGTTCCGGGTTAGCGTGTCAGATTTGCGTTGTTCTGTGTAATGCCCGCTTACATGCCATTTCCGACACTGCACGCAGTAGACCATTAGACCAATCAGATCAGAGTAGGCTGACAGAAAGGAGGGTATTAGACAGATGAATCGCCAATCAAATCAATTGAGAGTCAGAAAAGAAGTGAGGTAATAATAACTGGATATTATTAGACGTACGGATGTACGTAATCTTGTTGTTGCACACTACATAAACCAAAGTAGGACCTTAAAAACCACAAAATATTGGTGCGATATGGGATGCATAATTTCTTCCAGCATGAATCCCAGCTTTAAGTTTCATGTGTAGCAGCTCACTTGAAACGATTTGCAAGACTTCTCATTGCAAGAGTTCTGAGTGCCAGAAGAAAAATTCCACTTCTACTGTATTCTGAAAATTTATAAAATCACAGGAGTGAGTACACCCCTCACATTTATGTAAACATTTTATTATATCTTTTTGTGTGACAACACTGAAGAAATGACACTTTGCTATAATCTAAAGTAGTAAGTGTACAGCTTTTATAGGAATGTAAAAAAATCAACACACAGCCATCTCGACTTGAGCAGCCATTTTCAAATATTTTTTATCATTCTGTTAAAAATAAATACCTTTACAATCTGATATGTGATAGAGGAAAAGTTCAACAAACAGCAGTCCTGAACCCACGACGAAATGTTGGTAACATGCTTTACGCTCCACCCCATTTGAACAGTCAATATTCGTGTGCTTTTCTTACATTTTGTCTATTCCAATCTGATACTGATGGGCGGAGTTAGCATAAATAGCATCTGCTTACAAGGAGGGCTACTAGCACGGTGAATGGACACTCCATATCTTTTTTTTTTCTTTCAATAATTGGTGGGGACAAAATTTACCACCCTTCCACCTGCAAAATACACCTATGCTCTTTACCCTCTGGGATTCTTCAATTAGGAGTCACGCCTTAAAACATGCATCTTATTTTTTTTCTGGACAATTGTAGTACAAATTTGTTCAATAACATTTTCTTTTTTGTTTCGCAAGAAACAGCTTTCCGCTGTAATGACGGTCAAAAGCTAAAATTCCCCAGAGAGCAGGTAGCAGAGAGCGAAGTTTGTAGGTGCATTTCTGGCCATTTTTTTATGTGACTTTGCTACATCCACTTACTCTAGGACATGAACATATCTTCATGGAACGCATCTTTACCAAAGATCCCAATGATTTTTGGCATAAAAGAAAAATTGTCACCTGCCATGTAACAATACGTGACTAATGCCACTATAGGACTGGTTTTGTAGTCCAGGGTCACCAAAATGTGTTGTGTAACAGTAACTGCCTGTTTTTACTAAAAATCAGTTGGCAGGTAGAGGTTCAAGTCACCGGACATTGGAATATGCGGCAAAAAGTTCTATCACTATCCCCTAAAGATATTCTCTGAATAAACAGTCCAATACAGTTAAGGGTTTAACGCGAAGGTTGTCAGTTGCGTTGCTAAAAGGAAATTGATAAGCCAAAATCTAATAGCATGTGCATACTAAAGCAAACATTGTGTACAGGGGCAAGAATTAATGTTCATGCTTCAGCAATGTCACTCAAGAAAGACTGTAGCTTAATTAAAACACCACATGCCACATATGCATTGCAGTAACTGCTAGAGAAGCCATATCATTAACATGGAGTTCTTTACAAGCTACATGAGTCTTTGCAGCGCCAAGCCTAAAACATCCTTGACCCTCAGAAAACACTTCAACCTAATCTAGAGAAGAATTTTCAGTTTGTGTGAAGTTCTAAATCGTTGTTCACCCATTTTACCTCAGGGTATAGGGATGTTATTTTTGGGAAGGTACAAGCTTTTGTACCTACCATCCATTACCTAGCAAAAAATCAGTAAGAGTGCTGTAACAAGTACACGCTTTCCAAGGTAAAAGGGCTTTGAGTGACAAATTAGAACAATAAAATGGCAAACATCTAAATGAGATATGCAAGACTTCCTGAAGGACGACCACTTATAGACCATGTATAAATCACTTAAAAGGTTTATTCATCACATGTCCTCATGGCCATTTCAAATTAAAGTCGACCAAAGCCAAATTCCTTCACATTCAGGGGCCCAATAGATGCTTGCTCCCACCTTAGATCTATGGAGAACAGACAAGTAGTGAGAAACTTCCAAGACCATAATCAGAATCACTTTTAGTTAGTCCGTGTTTCAACACATACCTCCAAGAACCTGATCGCTTGCACTACTGCTGCTACAGGTAGAGTCACAGCAGCCACACACCTGATCAGATTCATCCACAGACACCCAGCTGCCAAACAAAGACACATCCTCAATGATAAACGTCATCCTACAGACCCAGTGAAGGCCATTTGGGGGCAACATACCCATTAGAGGAGAACGAGCAAGCCTTGTGCTCAGAATTTGTTGGAGTGGCTACAGGAACCGCCTTCAAAATGCATGTGATGTAGACCTGCAAAGACAACAGGGTTCGGGTTTCCAAACAGTGCACTAGAATGTACTCAACTAAAGCAAATACATACCAGCCCACTGTTCGCTTGCTGAAACCGGAAAGCCTCCAGCTGAAATTGCAGCTTATCAATTTGAGTTCGAGGCAGGTAGCGAGAGCTCGAGCCGGTGAACTTTGCGTCAACCAGGCACCTGGTGAAGAATGAAGTTAAACACCATGGAATACTTCTAGGATAAGCTGGGTACATGCCTTACCCATTATTCTCAATGAAGGAGTATCTGGGAGCGGAGTTCACGTCAGGGGACATTGTGGCTACGCAACGGTCCACAAACACACGTAGAGGTACATGGTTGAACGGCTTCACAGAGGCCTCAATATTCACAATGTCACCGAGGAAATACTGGTTTGAGGGTCTCTCAAACTGCCACTCATCTTGTAAGGAAAAAAATTGATAAGGTCTACAAAATTGAGTTGAAACTACATTAAACCCTACATAATACATACCAGTCATAAGCTTGAGGGAGAAGACCAAACGCTCTTCTGCAACCTTAGTATCCGCATATGGTAACCACGTGGGCACCAGGACATTGCTGCTCACATTATGCATTCTGTAGATTATAGAAAAAGGTTGGTCACCGCAATATATTTTTACTACACGCATGAGAATAGAGCCACCTTGAACCCAGAACCGTACCTTGGATAGTGACACTCAATACTGACCACAGCACCACTACTCCGGACAATAGGAACACCATTTGAAAACTCTTGGGGAGTATAGACAAGGGAGAATGTATAAACAAGCTCATCTTCGGTCACCTAAACAAACAAGAGTGTTACTAAAGAATTATTCAAAACTAAATCACTTTTGGGAAGAGGATCAGTCTTCTCACAGTTAACATGCTGCCACATCCATGCAGTTCTGATTCAAAGAGGAGCACTCTAGCATTATTGTCCTGCCCTGTTGGTCCACAGCCTCCCAGTGCAAAACCTGAAGCCATTAGTAGTTGTCCAGTCCCAAAGAAGTCCTCCATCACTTCCACATACACGGAATTCTCACCACACTGAGCCCCTACACTATTGGGAGACAAAGGGTTCCGCAGCTCAAAAGGAATCTCTGGCTGTACAGGTTCTTCAGGTAGGCTTGGAAAAGTCCACGTCAGTTTTTCCATGGGACCCTGCAAAAGCTGTTTAGACTGAACACCAAGAGGATCTTGACCAGGCTTTCCACCAACAACACCAGGAGTCTGCATTGAAAACTGAGAAGGAAATCTCTGTGGCACAAGCATGGGGTTGTTGGTTTGAGGAGACTGAAGCATTCTGGTTTCACTCTGCTGAGGAACTTGCATTTGTGACCAAGGCCTAAATGTACTAGGGTTCTGTGTTTGAGCTGATCTTCCTCGCCATTGTGCATCCGACATGCCAAATGCAAGCACCAGTACCAAACCAAATCCAGCTTGAAACAGCCCCATCATTGCTGTACTTCAGTTTCCATGAAGCATTCGAAGGCCAGCATAAACATTTATAAGTCTGGAAATCAGGCTACACCCCTCTAATGATTGGCGTAATGCTATTCTAGACTTGTTCATTTACCTTTCCAGCTTGCAACAGGTGGATGTTGTTGGACAATTAGAACGCAGATGGAAATTGGGACGTTAGTACTTTGTATTAAGCTTTTTTAAATGAGGCCTTGTCCACACCTACACGGGTATACTGAATCCGAAAAGGCATACTTGCTTACTATATAGTAGGCAAAAAGCAGTCGGCAAACGATTAGTACGTCGTATCGTCTGTTTTCCCAAAACAGTATGCGAGAAATTGCCGTTTGGCTTACTGGTGACGCCAAGATTCCGATGAACTCAGCGACAGACACTTCTATATTAATATATCCCATGAGCCCACGGAACAGAATACCAGACAGGACCGCAAAACAGTCTCAGCCGACATTCATGTACAAGTAAACATGTTGTTTATTATTGTAAAGCTAATGTAACATAAACATTGACCTTGATATGTTCTTAAATTGACCGTGTTTTATAATGTGCTTTGTTTTCAATTCAAAGCATTAATATTGAGCTTTCAGCATTTCATTTACGTTCGATTTCTATATGTATATTTGCCATTAAAATATTATTGCTAAAATGTTCTTTTTTAACTCACAGATAAACAAAATTCATGATAATTATTCACAAGATCATTTTAATGAGGCGGTTTTAACGGACACAGGTTTGGCTCAATTCAACTTTCTTATAACCTTTCATAAACGAATAATTACAAAAAACAAATAAGCCCCAAACCAATCGATTACTAAAATTAAATTACTCATTTATCCAAACGAAAAATAAAGAGACATTTTAAAATGGTGAGGTTTTAGGGACAAGGGAAGAAAAAAACAGATGAGGAGAAGGTGAAATGTAAATAACATTAATACAATAACTTGGTCGAATAACATTTGGATAATGTTCATTTTGAAACATACTATGCACAAAACAAAAACACCACGGAAGAGATTTCCTCAGGTTTTATTAATACGTCAATAGTAGGAATATTAGAGCAACGTATCTACGTGAGAGACATCAACCAATAGACAGAATACAGACAAAAGAATAATAAGCAATTTTCTGTTACAAAAACATTCCATTGGCATACCGCCTACTGCCTCTTCACCTTAAAGTTTTTGTGCCCCTTCAATTAACATTTCGACGTGAAATCATTTTCGAATGCTACTATGGTTCCATGTTACATTTTCTTCGCAGTCTGTTTTAAGGAAGGCTTTCATTTGAATGTGTCCTTGTTTTGTTTCGAATGTATGGTCAATGAATAAAGGAATTAATCAAAATGACCCAATTTCCTTCCGTTTGTCGCGCCCCACCTGTCATGTGTCTATTCACCACCAGTGGGGCCCTCCCCACCACTTTGAGAATCTTGAACTTGAAAACTTAAAAGCAAACAAATGTTGAGAACTTTTCATTTCTGAAAGTACGCTTTATTTTCACTAGCTTGGTAGAGATTGGTCAAAACACGATCATATAACATCTTGAGATTGAAAAGAATTTACCCTGTATGTAGCTTCCAGCAGGTCTGGAGAACAATCATTGTAAATTGATCAAGGGGGCGCTGCAAATTCTGACCGAGGGTTTAAAGAGTATATAAGACTAAACACAGGATTCTTAGAGTGTCTACTTGTGGCAAGATGGCGGGAAGTACAGGGATTGGTTGTCTTGTGGCTTTTTGTGCATGGTTTTGTGCGTTTGGTCATGCCGTGCCACAGTTCGGTAATTTTCCCCAGGAGCCTCAATCTCCAGTCTTCCAGCAAACTGAACAGCAGTTTTCTCAGAAGTTTCCACTTCAGAAGCCAGTGGTGCAGTCAGAACCTCTTGACAAGTGTGCTGTAGCTGATTATGAGCAGATCCAGTGTGGACAACCTGCTATCAGTGGTGCAGAGTGTGAAGCTATAAAC
The DNA here is from genome assembly GCF_015846415.1 of Triplophysa dalaica. Taxonomy (NCBI): domain Eukaryota; kingdom Metazoa; phylum Chordata; class Actinopteri; order Cypriniformes; family Nemacheilidae; genus Triplophysa; species Triplophysa dalaica. The sequence goes on along the minus strand of NC_079560.1, from coordinate 15,840,837 downwards.
TGCTGCTTTAATGGATTGCAGTGTTATTATGGAATGTCAGGTAGGGGTGTGAAACCAGTTTCTTTCCAAGGTGATTACCTAATAACTTCCTCTGTCTCTCGTTACAGTGACTGTCCAGTGCATAAGAGATGGTCAGTTTGTGCTTGTGGTGGCTAGAGATGTTACTCTGCCTCGTCTGAGTCTGGACACGGTCCGTTTGCTGGGTGGAAGTGAAGCATCTTGTGGTCCTGTTGGTTCCACGCCTTCATTTGCCATATACCAGTTTCCAGTCACTGACTGTGGCACCAGCATGACTGTGAGTTTGCTGTCGATGATTTGGATGTCTGGAATAGATTTGATGTCAATCGTGTTTTTGCTTGCAGGAGGAAAATGGCTATGTGGTGTATGAGAACAGAATGACTTCATCCTATGAAGTGGGGATTGGACCTCTTGGCTCCATCACAAGGGACAGTCAATTTGAGTAGGTCATCTGGGTTTCCTCTCAGTACTGTGAATTCTTGACCGTATGAAAGAAGCTCTTTGTTTGTTGTCTAGACTGCTCTTCCAGTGTAGATATTCTGCCACTGCTGTGGAAGCTCTGGTTGTTGATGTCAACACCGTTCCACCACCTCCACCTGTAGCTGCTCCTGGACCCCTCAGGGTTGAGCTTAGACTGGCAAATGGCCAATGTGTCACTAAAGGCTGTGCAGAAGGTAACGATGTGCTCGTCTTCAAAAAAATGCTTCTCACAAGAGGAGTGGTACATTTGTAGCACTGGTCTCAAACTCTAGCTGGGCAGTAACAATAAGCGTTTATTCTCAGGAGATGAGGCGTACACGTCCTACTACGGTGAGGATGAGTATCCAGTCACAAAGGTCCTGCGAGAGCCTGTGTATGTTGAGGTGCGCATTTTGGAGAGGACTGACCCAAATCTTGTCCTGATGTTGGGACACTGTTGGGCGACATCAGCTCCTAGTCCTCTCAGTCTACCCCAGTGGGATCTTCTAGTTGATGGGTGAGTAGGATCCCAAGCATTTGTCGAGAGTGTGCTGTGAACGAGTCCTGACTGTCACTTCTGGTTTAGCTGTCCTTACCAGGATGACCGTTACCTGACGGCACTGGTTCCTGAAATTGGTTTGTCTGGTCTCCAGTTCCCAACCCACTACAAGCGCTTTGTTGTGAAGATGTTCACGTTTGTCGATCCATCATCACTCGCCCCTCTGCAGGAGACTGTATGATTTCCTACAGCCTTTTTCGTATCCTCTAAATTGCCTCTTTATATTTGTTGCTAAAGCTGATCTTTGTTGGACAGATCTATATTCACTGTAGTACCGCGGTGTGCCACCCTGCTTCTGGTTCCTGTGAGCAGAGCTGTGCCAGGAAAAGTAGGTGTAACTTTGGTTTGTATACGATGTCAAAAGACATCAGTTTCATATGACTCTTGTTGCAGGGAGAGCTGTTGCTGAAAATAGGAGTGAAGAAACTGTGGTTTCCAGTGGAGGTGTTTTCTTCACGATGTAAATTTCATTGCTGATTTTAATAAAGTTATTACACTACATCTGTTCTCAGCATTTGTTTGCACGGTGGCATTTTCAGGAGTTTTTTTACCCACAATGACAATTGAAGTGTCTTGAGATAAAAAGAGCTGGTTTTAAAGGAAACGACAGAAGGTTAACTGTTCAGAGATGTGCTTTTAAACCGCTTGATATCTGATGATTTTTTGCTGTACAGACCAGAGATGCATTGTGGCGCAACACTCATTAACTGTCTTGATTCCCTGTGACACTTAAAACTCTGATAATAAAAAAAGGTTTGGCATTTGAAAGCTATCTTGGAACTGAAAATGAAGACTTGATAAGTGGAGCTTTTAGGGGAATTTCTAAACATGGAGTAATTGAAATTGTTCAATACATTTTTTCGACCTGCGTTTGTTGGTAAACGTAGAGCCCAACATTACGGTGAAGAAATAACCGTTTCATAACTTGGTCCCTTATTGGACAACTCTCCTGGAAGAGCATGCGACACGGCCACAGGAGGATCATGCGCAGACATCACTTTCACTTGCAACAGGAGAGTGAGAGAGCATGCGTTCGCGAAATTCAGGTGTTTGTTTGTTCACGGCATTTTGGTGATGAATGTAATATAAACTGTGGATATAACGCTAGATTTGGAGGAATTTTGAAACCGATATATGGACTCATCCCAGTGCTAAAAGAATCCGGACATGCCGATTGTGGAGAGTGAAACTGATGTATGTTTTGTTTACAATTGGAAGCGCATGTGCTTTGGTTCAGCCTACCCCTCTCTCTCGCACGCGCTCTGTTTTCGGAACAATCTCAAAGCTCTATCTTTTATTAATGTGATCAAATTTAATACTCTTTGAAGATACGAAGTATGCAATACTACTATATAAGTACTCAAGATTAATATGAGATTGGCAGACACCCCGTGTGTTACGCCCGCTTTGGAGTCAAATTAAAAGTGGGTACTTTTATTCTTGAGTATATTTCTTTTAGAAATTCTGCACTTTTACTTCGTTAAACTGCGTGACGTTCCCTCGTTCCTTCATGCATTATAAAATGCGTTGTTTATTTCAAGGTTTTCGTTTCTTTTTCCGGGTAGTCCCGAGTGACTAATTCTTTTGAGTCGATTCTTTTGAAAGTGTTAATTGAACAATGGGCAAAACCGTTTGATGGGTTCAAGAATCAGTGATTTGTTCAGTTCGCAGCACGATCTGAATTATATGAAGCGGCGGATTACTCACTCCTCGTAGGGCGAATCTTAAAAAAAGTAGAACACAAAGACCGTTTGATGAAGTGTATATGAATCTATATCTATCCAATCAAAACTGCAAATGTGTCATATTTGTAACCCAAATAAATATGTACAATTAAAAAATAAGAATAGACTATTGTATGGTACAAGGTATAAGCTATATACAGCAGAATGACATATCATTTACAGAAAAAGTTGTATAAAAATAGATGGTGCACTGAAAAATTTTTTATGTTGACTTTACATCATTTTTTATGTCAAGGGGTTGCACAAAATAAATTTATCTAAAACCCAGATATATTTTTTAAGTTGACTGTACTTATATTTTATAAGTTGATTGTACTCATATTTCATAAGTGGATTGTACTTATATTTTATAAATTGGTTTTACTTATCTCGTTCAGTAATTTCAGTTTAATTATAGTCATAATTTCAGCGAAACTATTTTGAGTAGAATTTATTTGTTTTTTGTTCCGTACACTCAAAATTGTGCAACCAGATCAGTCTGTTGTGATTGGTCGGTGTCCCTCTCAGTGCACGTGAATTCATAAGCTTTGGCTTGTAAACAGTAGCAATGGCATCAACTTCACTTCATCAGTTAAAAACATGTGGATCCATCGAAGTGAAACGGAGGTCTGCTTGTGCATACGCAAACGTCAATCTTTGTTAGAGATCACTTTTTTTTTCTACAATGCGAGGGAAATTACACCGAAGTGAATGGCGTCAGACCAGTTACATTATCACTGATAACAGAAGCGTTTTTATATTGGACCCGAGTTGGATAATAAAACAAACAGATTGACTAGGAGACTGCAAGCAGAACCTCAGAGGACGTTTCATAGAAGTGTTATAGACAGAGGTAAGCGCACACACACACAATATCAGTGTATTACACAGAACAGCTTTCACAGCCGATGTTAAAATCATGGAAGCTGTTATTTGAAAGTTGGTTATCTTAGAATGTGTATAGCTGAATTCTTATTACCAAAGGTATGAATGTGATAAAAGTGAAAGTAGTTTAGCGCGCAGCTCAGTCACATGTTTACAATCTCTGATAACCAATCACTACTCCAGCGGTTCTTCCTCTTCTCTGAGGAAGGCCTTGCCCATTTTTGGGCGTATTTCTGTGGGCGGGGGTTATGAAAAGCACTTGGAATAGTGACATTATGTACCGGCAGGAAGCAGAGGACTGTAGTAAATTCCAGCCGTTCTCAGTAGTCCTTGAAAAGTGAATTCTATTAAAGACAATATCTTGCTTGGCATTGAACTTTTGCTGGTATTATTTATGCTATAATAGCAATATTACACACTAACTAAAGTTTGAAAAATGGGTTAGCGGGGAATGGCCGGTTTAAGAGGCAGTTTACTGGAGAGGGATTAGCTTAATCCAGGACTAGGCCTAGGTTAAATAAGGATATTCAAATTGTTTTTAAAAACATATTTTACAAAAAAACCTTACATTGTGCATTTTGAGACAAAACATTTGAAGTGATATATTTTAATACAGTATTTGTCAGTGGAGGTTGTTTTTAATCAAGCGAATTCAAACATTTAAATTAGTCGGAGACTAGGCCTAAACCCTGTCCGGGAAACTGCCCCAAAGTTTTAAAAACAACTTCAGAAACCAGTTTCAAAATAAGCCTTTTATTGTTCCGATAACCACAAAGATAGATGCATACGAAATGTACACTATGTTGCAGGCATGAATTTCATAGTAAGAACAATGCTTATAATAGATGACAGCATTCACACTGAGAGTGGGAGTCATGTGGTGTTGAATGTGGTGTTGAACAGCTCAATAGCTGAAATGAACAAATGACATATTCGGGAAGTATAAAATAACTTAAATAAATAATTGTATGTAATGCATAGAATTGAATGTAACATGCATTATTTTTTTGGGAGTAAAATGGTATTTAAGCTGTGGTGACTGGGCTGGTTTTGGTAAACAAATCTGGCAACCTTGTAGTAGTATTCCAACAGACTATTTCACCTCTTGCAGTATTTCCAGCTATCACAACATTTAACAAGGCATACCAATATATTGCATGTAGAAATAAATGTTCACATCATAGCTTCCCTCGCAGTCTGGGAATCGGGCCTGTTTTACATTGTCAAAAATCACTAGCAATGCTTGCCTTTGATAAATGTCTTTAAATGATCAGCGTACCGGAATACCAACCTGCCAACAATGACAAAAATGATGCGTTAGATACAAGGGTTTAGAGTCCAATTGACTAGTTCTTGCTAGGTATCATTATGTTTCTCTCTTCATCAGTTTGCAACTCTCTGAGTCTTAAGATTACACACATGGCAGATGCATAAAACAGCAGGGAGGAGATAAAGTAATGATAGAATAAATTGACCAATGAGTTTAGCTGGGTTTCGATGTTCAGTAACTTTATCTGACAAAATTTTTGTATTTGTATACCAGCACAGTGGAAAATTACAACTTTACAACATTGTCTCGTGACATTATTGAAAATCCATTTTTACAATACAAATACATCAACCAAATTAAGATTTATTATGTAACTAATAAACTAACTAACAAACAAAAACTTTGATCTATCAATTTGTACCCTGCTAACTTGCACGGTATTAAATAAGGAGAAAGTGTTCTCTCTTTCTCTCTTGCCATAATGTTAAGGTGGTATTTACATTAGCTCATTGTTGTTTGAAAATGGCTTTATAAAATGAAACTGATCCTCGTTTATACTGCCGTATCCACATGTGTTTTAGAAAAAATCAGCGTTTACAGTACGCTACTGAAAACGCATGTCACATGATCATTCAGACACGCTGGGCAGGCGCAAACAAATGTACACAATGGTTGAGGACAGTTGGTTACTAGTCACCGACCGACCAGTTCCTTTACATGATGGCTTGGAAATGAAAGGAAGTCTTCACATGAATAACATTAGATGTGGTAATGTTATTAGGCTTGTTTGATTTCAATCCGACGCCACGTTGACCGATCGACAGACGACTTCGCAAAACTGTGTGAGCTTTTTAAAAGCATACGGCTCTCGATTCTCTCGTGTTGCTGTAATGTCACCGTGTCGATCCGTGAACAGCTTGAAGTTAAAGAAGCCTGTTTGTTGTTTACACGGTTCTTGCAAGGCTGGTCATTGTTGCCTTCATGTAACGTAATTGGATATGAATGGGGCTTAAAGAATCAGGAAAGCAAACACAATGATATAAATGACACAATCAGTAAGCGAATGTGGGCATCCACGCTTGCATGGCTCTGTTTTCGTCCATTTACATAGAAACGCAACCACCGAGTTTTCAAACTAAAACGGGGTCTGTGGAACAAAAAAAATGCTCCAAAGTCTTTGTAAATCAATTTAAAAACGAAATGAAATATAAAACAATTTTGTAATGTAAATCAAAAGGCCTCAGGACTTTTTTGCTCTTTGTCCCTAATGCATTTACTTAAAAAAACACATTTCATTCCCTGAAATTTTCATTGTTTTTTTGTTCCTTTATGTACAGTGTGAAGTATACAGGTGAAGTAACACAAAAGCAGTGCCACAGACTGATTGATTCCATGCCACGCCGGATTGCTGCAGTAATTCAGGCAAAAGGAGCAACCAATCTAAGTATTGAGTGCTGTACATGCTCATACTAAACATGTTCATACTTTTCAGTTGGCCAAGACTTCTAAAAATCCTTTCTTTGTATTGTTCTTAAGTAATATTCAAATTTTCTAAGATAGTGAATTCGGGGTTTTCATTAGTTGTCAGTTATAATCATCAAAATTAAAAGAAATAAATACGTGAAATATATCAGACTGTTTGGAATGAATGTAAACATTGAATGGAATTAGTGAAATAAATCAACTTTCTGATGATGTTCTAATTATATGACCAGCACCTGTTTACTATATACTGGGGTCTCAGACTGACTCAGGCGAGTGGCCATGGTTTCTGCACAGAACACAGACACGCCCCTTGTGTTTGAGAGCAGAGAACACAGCTCAATATTTTCAAGATTTTGAAACTTATTTTATTATGAACTTATTTTATTTACTTTTTCTAGGTTTTTATTCATATTTCGCGAAGTGGTTATTAACACATGTTTTTCTATGACGTGACAAACACACAACACATGTTTAATGTTGCTATACCTGTAGCAATTATTTATGTCCCTTCCAGGCAAAGATGAAATGAAAGGAAGGTCAGGTCACTCTCCAGCAAAGTCTCATGATCAAATAAACGTCTGATAAGATTTGGTGCTTTCCCAAAACTGCATAGGGCCTAAACCGCCCTCTGATGGGTTTCTTGGAATTATGAAGAATGGAACATATCAACTCAGTCTCTCCTTGAGCTCAACTCTACATGTGCTTGAGACACCAAACGTCATGTTTTACATGTGTTACAGCACATACTACACATACAAACAAACATCATAGACTTTGTGCTCTTATGAACCAGGAAATTCAAATATTTGGCTCCTTGAACTGTACAGTATCTTCACCAGACTTTCTTTAGAATGTTCCCCTCTCCAAACCTCTTTCTCTAGCGCCACCTAGAGGCAATTTTCCTTTAAAAATAACTATATACGATAATTGAAAATAAGAATTGCTGTTGGAAGGAGGAAGAGACCAAGACCATGACATACTGTATGCTTTGTAAACAATCAAAACATGTGAGAACTGTCTTAAGAAGTTTTTTCAAGAATAAATAATATTCCTAACTTTTTTTCAATTTAAATTTAAGAATTTAAAAAGGGCAGTTAAGCAGAATTGTCTTAAGAATGTTTTGTGAATCAGACCCTGGAGACTGCGGGGCATCAACATGTGCGTGAAACAAGAGAAACACTGACGGAGCATCTAATTTGCTTTCAGCTAGTTTTGAGCTATTCTGCCGTTTCTTGTGGTAAATATTAGTGTATTTTTGTTTCTACTGTATTCCATTTTTAAAGAGGATACAATGTTCTTACAGTGTAAATTGTTGCTGTGAATGTAAATTGTTGTGTGTGAATGTAAGCTGTCTGCCAAGTTGTAAATACGAAAGTGAACAAATTACAAAGTTATTATTTTGACTTTGAATGAGTCGTCTGTTGTTCTTATTTCAGTTCCGTGTCAGATTTGCGTCAATCTGTGTAATGCCCGCTTACATGCCATTTGCGACACTGCACGCAGTAGACCATTTGACCAATCAGATCAGAGTAGGCTGACAGAAAGGAGGGTATTAGACAGATGAATCGCCAATCAAATCAATTGAGAGTCAAAAAAGAAGTGAGGTAATAATAACTGGATATTATTAGACGTACGGATGTACGTAATCTTGTTGTTGCACACTACATAAACCAAAGTAGGACCTTAAAAATCACAAATTATTTACTCTAAAATACGAGACAAGTTGCGTCCTGTATCGATGCGATATGGGATGCATCATTTCTTCCAGCATGAATTCCAGCTGTAAATTTCAAGTGTAGCAGCTCACTTGAAACGATTTGCAAGACTTCTGAGTGCCAGAAGAAAAATTCCACTTCTACTGTATACTGAAAATGTATAAAATCACAGAAGTGAGTAAACCCCTCACATTTATGTAAACATTTTATTATATCTTTTTGTGTGACAACACTGAAGAAATGACACTTTGCTACAATCTAAAGTAGTAAGTGTACAGCTTTTATAAGAGTGTAAAAAATCAACACACAGCCATCTCGACTTGAGCAGTCATTTTCAAATATTTTTTATCATTGTTAAAAATAAATACCTTTACAATCTGATATGTGATAGGGGAAAAGTTCAACAAAAACCCAGTCCGGAACCCACGACGACATGTTGGTAACACATCTTCATGGAACGCATCTTTACCGAAGATCCCAATGATTTTTGACAAAAGAAATTGTCACCTGCCATGTATTGTTGACTAATGCCACTATAGGACTGGTTTTGTAGTCCAGGGTCACCAAAATGTGTTGTGTAACAGTAACTGCCTGTTTTTACAAAAAAAAATCAGTTGGCAGGTAGAGTTTCAAGTCACCGGACATTGGAATATGCGACAAAAAGTTCCATCACTATCCCCTAAAGATATTCTCTGAATAAACAGTCCAATACAGTTAAGGGTTTAACGCGAAGGTTGTCAGTTGTGTTGCTTAAACGAAATTGTTAAGCCAAAATCTAATAGCATGTGCATACTAAATCAAACATTGTGTACAGGGGCAAGAATTAATGTTCATGCTTCAGCAATGTCACTCAAGAAAGACTGTAGCTTAATTAAAACACCACATGCCACATATGCATTGCAGTAACTGCTAGAGAAGCCATGTCACGAACATGGAGTTCTTTACAAGCTACATGAGTCTTTGCAGCGCCAAGCCTAAAACATCCTTGACCCTCAGAAAACACTTCAACCTAATCTAGAGAAGAATTTGCAGTTTGTGTGAAGTTCTAAATCGTTGTTCACCCATTTTACCTCAGGGTATAGGGATGTTATTTTTGGGAAGGTACAAGCTTTTGTACCTACCATCCATTACCTAGCAAAAAATCAGTAAGAGTGCTGTAACAAGTACACGCTTTTCAAGGTAAAAGGGCTTTGAGTGACAAATTTGAACAATAAAATGGCAAACATCTAAATGAGATATGCAAGACTTCCTGAAGGACGACCACTTATAGACCATGTATAAATCACTTAAAAGGTTTATTCATCACATGTCCTCATGGCCATTTCAAATTAAAGTCGACCAAAGGCAAATTCCTTCACATTCAGGGGCCCAATAGATGCTTGCTCCCACCTTAGATCTATGGAGAACAGACAAGTAGTGAGAAACTTCCAAGACCATAATCAGAATCACTTTTAGTTAGTGCGTGTTTCAACACATACCTCCAAGAACCTGATCGCTTGCACTACTGCTGCTACAGGTAGAGTCACAGCAGCCACACACCTGATCAGATTCATCCACAGACACCCAGCTGCCAAACAAAGACACATCCTCAATGATAAACGTCATCCTACAGACCCAGTGAAGGCCTTTTGGGGGCAACATACCCATTAGAGGAGAACGAGCAAGCCTTGTGCTCAGAATTTGTTGGAGTGGCTACAGGAACCGCCTTCAAAATGCATGTGATGTAGACCTGCAAAGACAACAGGGTTCAGGTTTCCAAACAGTGCACTAGAATGTACTCAACTAAAGCAAATACATACCAGCCCACTGTTCGCTTGCTGAAACCGGAAAGCCTCCAGCTGAAATTGCAGCTTATCAATTTGAGTTCGAGGCAGGTAGCGAGAGCTCGAGCCGGTGAACTTTGCGTCAACCAGGCACCTGGTGAAGAATGAAGTTAAACACCATGGAATACTTCTAGGATAAGCTGGGTACATGCCTTACCCATTATTCTCAATGAAGGAGTATCTGGGAGCGGAGTTCACGTCAGGGGACATAGTGGCTACGCAACGGTCCACAAACACAAGTAGAGGTACATGGTTGAACGTCTTCACAGAGGCCTCAATATTCACAATGTCACCGAGGAAATACTGGTTTGAGGGTCTCAAACTGCCACTCATCTTGTAGGGAAAAAAATTGATAAGGTCTACAAAATTGAGTTGAAACTACATTAAACCCTACATAATACATACATACCAGTCATAAGCTTGAGGGAGAAGACCAAACGCTCTTCTGCAACCTTAGTATCTGCATATGGTAACCACATGGGCACCAGGACATTGCTGCTCACATTATGCATTCTGTAGATTATAGAAAAAGGTTGGTCACCGCAATATAATTTTACTACACGCATGAGAATAGAGCCACCTTGAACCCAGAACCGTACCTTGGATAGTGACACTCAATACTGACCACAGCACCACTACTCCGGACAATAGGAACACCATTTGAAAACTCTTGGGGAGTATAGACCAGGGAGAATGTATAAACAAGCTCATCTTCGGTCACCTAAAAAAACAAGAGTGTTACTAAAGAATTATTCAAAACTAAATCACTTTTGGGAAGAGGATCAGTCTTCTCACAGTTAACATGCTGCCACATCCATGCAGTTCTGATTCAAAGAGGAGCACTCGAGCATTATTGTCCTGCCCTGTTGGTCCACAGCCTCCCAGTGCAAAACCTGAAGCCATTAGTAGTTGTCCAGTCCCAAAGAAGTCCTCCATCACTTCCACATACACGGAATTCTCACCACACTGAGCCCCTACACTATTGGGAGACAAAGGGTTCCGCAGCTCAAAAGGAATCTCTGGCTGTACAGGTTCTTCGGGTAGGCTTGGAGAAGACACATCAGTTTTTCCATGGGACCCTGCAAAAGCTGTTTAGACTGAACACCAAGAGGATCTTGACCAGGCTTTCCACCAACAACACCAGGAGTCTGCATTGAAAACTGAGAAGGAAATCTATGTGGCACAAGCATGGGGTTGTTGGTTTGAGGAGACTGAAGCATTCTGGTTTCACTCTGCTGAGGAACTTGCATTTGTGACCAAGGCCTAAATGTACTAGGGTTCTGTGTTTGAGCTGATCTTCCTCGCCATTGTGCATCCGACATGCCAAATGCAAACACCAGTACCAAACCAAATCCAGCTTGAAACAGCCCCATCATTGCTGTACTTGAGTTTCCATGAAGCATTGGAAGGCCAGCATAAACATTTATACATTTGGGAATCAGGCTACACCCCTCTAATGATTGGCGTAATGCTATTCTAGACTTGTTCATTTACCTTTCCAGCTTGCAACAGGTGGATGTTGTTGGACAATTAGAACGCAGATGGAAATTGGGACGTTAGTACTTTGTATTAAGCTTTTGTAAATGAGGCCTTGTCCACACCTACACGGGTATTCTGAATCCGAAAAGGCATCCTTGCTTATTATATAGTAGGCAAAAAGCAGTCGACAAACGATTAGTATGTCGTATCGTCTGTATTCCCAAAACAGTATGCGAGAAATTGCCGTTTGGCTTACTGGTGACGCCCAGATTCCGATGAACTCAGCGACAGACACTTCTATATTAATATATCCCATGAGCCCACGGAACAGAATACCAGACAGGACCGCAAAACAGTCTCAGCCGACATTCATGTACAATTAAACATGTTGTTAATTATTGTAAAGCTAATGTAACATAACCATTGACCTTGATATGTTCTTAAATTGACCGTGTTTTATATTGTGCTTTGTTTTCAATTCAAAGCATTAAAATTGAGCTTTCAGCAGTTAATTTACGTTCGTGTTCTATATGTATATTTGCCATTAAAATATTATTGCTAAAATGTTTTTTTTTAACTCACAGATAAACAAGATACATGATAATTATTCACAAGATCATTTTAATGAGGTGGTGTTAACGGACACAGGTTTGCCTCAATTCAACTTTCTTATCACCTTTCATAAACGAATAATTACAAAAAACAAATAAGCCCCAAACCAATCGATTACTAAAATTAAATTACTCATTTATCCAAACGAAAAATAAAGAGACATTTTAAAATGGTGCGGTTTTAGGGACAAGGGAAGAAAAAAAAAGATGAGGAGAAGGTGAAATGTAAAGCGTGGTCGAATAACATTTGGATAATGTTCATTTTGAAACATACTAGGCACAAAATAAAAACACCACGGAAGAGATTTCCTCAGGTTTTATAAGTACGTCAATAGTAGAAATATTAGAGCAACGTATCTACGTGAGAGACATCAACCGATAGACAGAATACAGACAAAAGAATAATAAGCAATTTTCTGTTACAAAAACATTCCATTGGCATAATCATTCTTCAAAAACGTAATAATTGCTAACTTTTATACCTGCTACCGCCTACTGCCTCTCCACCTTAAAGTTTTTGTGCCCCTTCAATTAACATTTCGACGTGAAATCATTTTCGAATGCTACTATGGTTCCATGTTACATTTTCTTCGCAGTCTGTTTTAAGGAAGGCTTTCATTTGAATGTGTCCTTGTTTTGTTTCAAATGTATGGTCAATGAATAAAGGAATTAATCAAAATGACCCAATTTCCTTCCGTTTGTTGCGTCCCACCTGTCATGTGTCTATTCACCACCAGTGGGGCCCTCCCCGCACTTTGAGAAACTTGTACTTTGTGAAAACTTAAAAGCAAACAAATGTTGAGAACTTTTCATTTCTGAAAGTACGCTTTATTTTCACTAGCTTGGTAGAGATTGGTCCAAACACGATCATATAAAATCTTGAGAGTGAACAGAATTTTCCCTGTATGTAGCTTCCAGCAGGTCTGGAGAACAATCATTGTAAATTGATCAAGGGGGCGCTGCAAATTCTGACTGAGGGTTTAAAGAGTATATAAGACTAAACACAGGACTCTTAGAGTGTCTACTCGTGGCAAGATGGTGGGAAGTACAGGGATTGGTTGTCTTGTGGCTTTTTGTGCATGGTTTTGTGCATGATTTTGTGCGTTTGGTCATGCCGTGCCACAGTTCGGTAATTTTCCCCAGGAGCCTCAATCTCCAGTCTTCCAGCAAACTGAACAACAGTTTTCTCAGAAGTTTCCACTTCAGAAGCCAGTGGTGCAGTCAGAACCTCTTGGCAAGTGTGCTGTAGCTGATTATGAGCAGATCCAGTGTGGACAACCTGGTATTAGTGGTGCAGAGTGTGAAGCTATAAACTGCTGCTTTAATGGATTGCAGTGTTATTATGGAATGTCAGGTAGGGGTGTGAAACCAGTTTCTTTCCAAGCTGATTACCTGATAACTTCCTCTGTCTCTCGTTACAGTGACTGTCCAGTGTATAAGAGATGGTCAGTTTGTGCTGGTGGTGGCTAGAGATGTTACTCTGCCTCGTCTGAGTCTGGACACGGTCCGTTTGCTGGGTGGAAGTGAAGCATCTTGTGGTCCTGTTGGTTCCACGCCTTCATTTGCCATATACCAGTTTCCAGTCACTGACTGTGGCACCAGCATGACGGTGAGTTTGCTGTCGACGATTTGGATGTCTGGAATAGATTTGATGTCAATCGTGTTTTTGCTTTCAGGAGGAAAATGGCTATGTGGTGTATGAGAACAGAATGACTTCATCCTATGAAGTGGGGATTGGACCTCTTGGCTCCATCACAAGGGACAGTCAATTTGAGTAGGTCATCTGGGTTTTCTCTCAGTACTGTGAATTCTTGAACGTATGCAAGAAGCTCTTTGTTTGTTGTCTAGACTGCTCTTCCAGTGTAGATATTCTGCCACTGCTGTGGAAGCTCTGGTTGTTGATGTCAACACCGTTCCACCACCTCCACCTGTAGCTGCTCCTGGACCCCTCAGGGTTGAGCTTAGACTGGCAAATGGCCAATGTGTCACTAAAGGCTGTGCAGAAGGTAACGATGTGCTCGTCTTCAAAAAAATGCTTCTCACAAGAGGAGTGGTACATTTGTAGCACTGGTCTCAAACTCTAGCTGGGCAGTAACAATAAGCGTTTATTCTCAGGAGATGAGGCGTACACGTCCTACTACGGTGAGGATGAGTATCCAGTCACAAAGGTCCTGCGAGAGCCTGTGTATGTTGAGGTGCGCATTTTGGAGAGGACTGACCCAAATCTTGTCCTGATGTTGGGACACTGTTGGGCGACATCAGCTCCTAGTCCTCTCAGTCTACCCCAGTGGGATCTTCTAGTTGATGGGTGAGTAGGATCCCAAGAATTTGTCCAGATAGTGTGCTGTGAACGAGTCCTGACTGTGACTTCTGGTTTAGCTGTCCTTACCAGGATGACCGTTACCTGACGGCACTGGTTCCTGAAGTTGGTTCGTCTGGTCTCCAGTTCCCAACCCACTACAAGCGCTTTGTTGTGAAGATGTTCACGTTTGTCGATCCATCATCACTGGCCCCTTTGCAGGAGACTGTATGATTTCCTACAGCCTTTTTCGTATCCTCTAAATTGCCTCTTTATATTTGTTGGTAAAGCTGATCTTTGTTGGACAGATCTATATTCACTGTAGTACTGCGGTGTGCCACCCTGCTTCTGGTTCCTGTGAGCAGAGCTGTGCCAGGAAAAGTAGGTGTAACTTTGGTTTGTATACGATGTCAAAAGACATCAGTTTCACATGGCTCTTGTGTTGCAGGGAGAGCTGTTGCTGAAAATAGGAGTGAAGAAACCGTGGTTTCCAGTGGAGGTGTTTTCTTCACGATGTAAATTTCATTGCTGATTTTAATAAAGTTATTACACTACACCTGTTGTCAGCATTTGTTTGCACCGTGGCATTTTCAGGAGTTTTTTTATCCCCGAGGACAATTGAAGTGTCTTGAGATAAAAAGAGCTGGTTTTAAAGGAAACGACAGAAGGTTAACCGTTCAGAGATGTGCTCTTAAACCGCTTGATATCTGATGATTTTTAGCTGTACAGACCAAAGATGTGGCGCAAAATTCATTAACTGTCTTGATTCCCTGTGACACTTAAAACTCTGATAATAAAAAAAGGTTTGGCATTTGAAAGCTATCTTGGAACTGAAAATGAAGACTTGATAAGTGGAGCTTTTAGGGGAATTTCTAAACATGGAGTAATTGAAATTGTTCAATGCATTTTTGGAGCTGCGTTTGTTGGTAAACGTAGAGCCCAACATTAAGGTGAAGAAATAACCGTTTCATAACTTGGTCCCTTATTGGACAACTCTCCTGGAAGAGCATGCGACACGGCCACAGGAGGAGCATGCGCAGACATCACTTTCACTTGCAACAGGAGAGTGAGAGAGCATGCGTTCGCGAAATTCAGGTGTTTGTTCACTGCATTTTGGTGATGAATGTAATAAACTGTGGATATAACGCTAGATTTGGAGGAATTTTGAAACCGATATATGGACCCATCCCAGTGCTAAAAGAATCCGGACATGCCGATTGCGGAGAGTGAAACTGATGTATGTTTTGTTTACAATTGGAAGCGCATGTGCTTTGGTTCAGCCTACCCCTCTCTCTCGCACGCGCTCTGTTTTCGGAACAATCTCAAAGCTCTATCTTTTATAAATGTGATCAAATTGAATACTCTTTGAAGATACGAAGTATGCAATACTACTATATAGGTACTCAACATTAATATGAGATTGGCAGACCCTAACAGGAGTGTGTTAAGCCCGCTTTGGAGTCAAATTAAAAGTGGGTACTTTTACTCTTGAGTGTATTTCTTTTAGAAATTCTGCACTTTTACTTCGTTAAACTGCGTGACGTTCCCTCGTTCCTTCATGCATTATAAAATGCGTTGTTTTTTTCAAGGTTTTCGTTTCTTTTTCCGGGTAGTCCCGGGTGACTAACTCTTTTGAGTCGATTCTTTTGAAAGTGTTAATTGAACAATTGGCAAAACCGTTTGATGGGTTCAAGAATCAGTGATTTGTTCAGTTCGCAGCACGATCTGAATTATATGAAGTGGCGGATTACTCACTCCTCGTAGGGCGAATCTTAAAAAAAGTAGAACACAAAGACCGTTTGATGAAGTGTATATGAATCTATATCTAAGTTGAGTGTACTTATATTTTATAAGTTGATTGTACTCATATTTCATAAGTGGATTGTACTTATATTTTATAAATTGGTTTTACTTATCTCGTTCAGTAATTTCAGTTTAATTATAGTCATAATTTCAGCGAAACTATTTTGAGTAGAATTTATTTGTTTTTTGTTCCGTACACTCAAAATTGTGCAACCACATCAGTCTGTTGTGATTGGTCGGTGTCCCTCTCAGTGCACGTGAATTCATAAGCTTTGGCTTGTAAACAGTAGCAATGGCATCAACTTCACTTCATCAGTTAAAAACATGTGGATCCATCGAAGTGAAACGGAGGTCTGCTTGTGCATACGCAAACGTCAATCTTTGTTAGAGATCACTTTTTTTTCTACAATGCGAGGGAAATGACACCGAAGCGAATGGCGTCAGACCAGTTACATTATCACTGATAACAGAAGCGTTTTTATATTGGACCCGAGTTGGATAATAAAACAAACAGATTGACTAGGAGACTGCAAGCAGAACCTCAGAGGACGTTTCATAGAAGTGTTATAGACAGAGGTAAGCGCACACACACACAATATCAGTGTATTACACAGAACAGCTTTCACAGCCGATGTTAAAATCATGGAAGATGTTATTTGAACGTTGGTTATCTTAGAATGTGTGTAGCTGAATTCTTATTACCAAAGGTATGAATGTGATAAAAGTGAAAGTAGTTTAGCGCGCAGCTCAGTCACATGTTTACAATCTCTGATAACCAATCACTACTCCAGCGGTTCTTCCTCTTCTCTGAGGAAGGCCTTGCCCCTTTTTGGGCGTATTTCTGTGGGCGGGGGTTATGAAAAGCACTTGGAATAGTGACATTATGTACCGGCAGGAAGCAGAGGACTGTAGTAAATTCCAGCCGTTCTCAGTAGTCCTTGAAAAGTGAATTCTGTTAAAGACAATATCTTGCTTGGCATTGAACTTTTGCTGCTATTATTTATGCTATAATAGCAATATTACACACTAACTAAAGTTTGAAAAATGGGATCGCGGGGAATGGCCGGTTTAAGAGGCAGTTTACTGGAGAGGGATTAGCTTAATCCAGGACTAGGCCTAGGTTAAATAAGGATATTCAAATTGTTTTTAAAAACATATTTTACAAAAAAACCTTACATTGTGCATTTTGAGACAAAACATTTGAAGTGATATATTTTAATACAGTATTTGTCAGTGGAGGTTGTTTTTAATCAAGCGAATTCAAACATTTAAATTAGTCGGAGACTAGGCCTAAACCCTGTCCGGGAAACTGCCCCAAAGTTTTAAAAACAACTTCAGAAACCAGTTTCAAAATAAGCCTTTTATTGTTCCGATAACCACAAAGATAGATGCATACGAAATGTACACTATGTTGCAGGCATGAATTTCATAGTAAGAACAATGCTTATAATAGATGACAGCATTCACACTGAGAGTGGGAGTCATGTGGTGTTGAATGTGGTGTTGAACAGCTCAATAGCTGAAATGAACAAATGACATATTCGGGAAGTATAAAATAACTTAAATAAATAATTGTATGTAATGCATAGAATTGAATGTAACATGCATTATTTTTTTGGGAGTAAAATGGTATTTAAGCTGTGGTGACTGGGCTGGTTTTGGTAAACAAATCTGGCAACCTTGTAGTAGTATTCCAACAGACTATTTCACCTCTTGCAGTATTTCCAGCTATCACAACATTTAACAAGGCATACCAATATATTGCATGTAGAAATAAATGTTCACATCATAGCTTCCCTCGCAGTCTGGGAATCGGGCCTGTTTTACATTGTCAAAAATCACTAGCAATGCTTGCCTTTGATAAATGTCTTTAAATGATCAGCGTACCGGAATACCAACCTGCCAACAATGACAAAAATGATGCGTTAGATACAAGGGTTTAGAGTCCAATTGACTAGTTCTTGCTAGGTATCATTATGTTTCTCTCTTCATCAGTTTGCAACTCTCTGAGTCTTAAGATTACACACATGGCAGATGCATAAAACAGCAGGGAGGAGATAAAGTAATGATAGAATAAATTGACCAATGAGTTTAGCTGGGTTTCGATGTTCAGTAACTTTATCTGACAAAATTTTTGTATTTGTATACCAGCACAGTGGAAAATTACAACTTTACAACATTGTCTCGTGACATTATTGAAAATCCATTTTTACAATACAAATACATCAACCAAATTAAGATTTATTATGTAACTAATAAACTAACTAACAAACAAAAACTTTGATCTATCAATTTGTACCCTGCTAACTTGCACGGTATTAAATAAGGAGAAAGTGTTCTCTCTTTCTCTCTTGCCATAATGTTAAGGTGGTATTTACATTAGCTCATTGTTGTTTGAAAATGGCTTTATAAAATGAAACTGATCCTCGTTTATACTGCCGTATCCACATGTGTTTTAGAAAAAATCAGCGTTTACAGTACGCTACTGAAAACGCATGTCACATGATCATTCAGACACGCTGGGCAGGCGCAAACAAATGTACACAATGGTTGAGGACAGTTGGTTACTAGTCACCGACCGACCAGTTCCTTTACATGATGGCTTGGAAATGAAAGGAAGTCTTCACATGAATAACATTAGATGTGGTAATGTTATTAGGCTTGTTTGATTTCAATCCGACGCCACGTTGACCGATCGACAGACGACTTCGCAAAACTGTGTGAGCTTTTTAAAAGCATACGGCTCTCGATTCTCTCGTGTTGCTGTAATGTCACCGTGTCGATCCGTGAACAGCTTGAAGTTAAAGAAGCCTGTTTGTTGTTTACACGGTTCTTGCAAGGCTGGTCATTGTTGCCTTCATGTAACGTAATTGGATATGAATGGGGCTTAAAGAATCAGGAAAGCAAACACAATGATATAAATGACACAATCAGTAAGCGAATGTGGGCATCCACGCTTGCATGGCTCTGTTTTCGTCCATTTACATAGAAACGCAACCACCGAGTTTTCAAACTAAAACGGGGTCTGTGGAACAAAAAAAATGCTCCAAAGTCTTTGTAAATCAATTTAAAAACGAAATTAAATATAAAACAATTTTGTAATGTAAATCAAAAGGCCTTAGGACTTTTTTGCTCTTTGTCCCTAATGCATTTACTTAAAAAAACACATTTCATTCCCTGAAATTTTCATTGTTTTTTTGTTCCTTTATGTACAGTGTGAAGTATACAGGTGAAGTAACACAAAAGCAGTGCCACAGACTGATTGATTCCATGCCACGCCGGATTGCTGCAGTAATTCAGGCAAAAGGAGCAACCAATCTAAGTATTGAGTGCTGTACATGCTCATACTAAACATGTTCATACTTTTCAGTTGGCCAAGACTTCTAAAAATCCTTTCTTTGTATTGTTCTTAAGTAATATTCAAATTTTCTAAGATAGTGAATTTGGGGTTTTCATTAGTTGTCAGTTATAACCATCAAAATTAAAAGAAATAAATACGTGAAATATATCAGACTGTTTGGAATGAATGTAAACATTATAAAAGTTTCACTTTTTGAATGGAATTAGTGAAATAAATCAACTTTCTGATGATGTTCTAATTATATGACCAGCACCTGTTTACTATATACTGGGGTCTCAGACTGACTCAGGCGAGTGGCCATGGTTTCTGCACAGAACACAGACACGCCCCTTGTGTTTGAGAGCAGAGAACACAGCTCAATATTTTCAAGATTTTGAAACTTATTTTATTATGAACTTATTTTATTTACTTTTTCTAGGTTTTTATTCATATTTCGCGAAGTGGTTATTAACACATGTTTTTCTATGACGTGACAAACACACAACACATGTTTAATGTTGCTATACCTGTAGCAATTATTTATGTCCCTTCCAGGCAAAGATGAAATGAAAGGAAGGTCAGGTCACTCTCCAGCAAAGTCTCATGATCAAATAAACGTCTGATAAGGTTTGGTGCTTTCCCAAAACTGCATAGGGCCTAAACCGCCCTCTGATGGGTTTCTTGGAATTATGAAGAATGGAACATATCAACTCAGTCTCTGCTTGAGCTCAACTCTACATGTGCTTGAGACACCAAACGTCATGATTTGCATGTGTTACAGCACATACTACACATACAAACAAACATCATAGACTTTGTGCTCTTATGAACCAGGAAATGCAAATATTTGGCTCCTTGAACTGTACAGTATCTTCACCAGACTTTCTTTAGAATGTTCCCTTCTCCAAACCTCTTTCTCTAGCGCCACCTAGAGGCAATTTTCCTTTAAAAATAACTATATACGATAATTGAAAATAAGAATTGCTGTTGGAAGGAGGAAGAGACCAAGACCATGACATACTGTATGCTTTGTAAACAATCAAAACATGTGAGAACTGTCTTAAGAAGTTTTTTCAAGAATAAATAATATTCCTAACTTTTTTTCAATTTAAATTTAAGAATTTAAAAAGGGCAGTTAAGCAGAATTGTCTTAAGAATGTTTTGTGAATCAGACCCTGGAGACTGCGGGGCATCAACATGTGTGTGAAACAAGAGAAACACTGACGGAGCATCTAATTTGCTTTCAGCTAGTTTTGAGCTATTCTGCCGTTTCTTGTGGTAAATATTAGTGTATTTTTGTTTCTACTGTATTCCATTTTTAAAGAGGATACAATGTTCTTACAGTGTAAATTGTTGCTGTGAATGTAAATTGTTGTGTGTGAATGTAAGCTGTCTGCCAAGTTGTAAATACGAAAGTGAACAAATTACAAAGTTATTATTTTGACTTTGAATGAGTCGTCTGTTGTTCTTATTTCAGTTCCGTGTCAGATTTGCGTCAATCTGTGTAATGCCCGCTTACATGCCATTTGCGACACTGCACGCAGTAGACCATTTGACCAATCAGATCAGAGTAGGCTGACAGAAAGGAGGGTATTAGACAGATGAATCGCCAATCAAATCAATTGAGAGTCAGAAAAGAAGTGAGGTAATAATAACTGGATATTATTAGACGTACGGATGTACGTAATCTTGTTGTTGCACACTACATAAACCAAAGTAGGACCTTAAAAATCACAAATTATTTACTCTAAAATACGAGACAAGTTGCGTCCTGTATCGATGCGATATGGGATGCATCATTTCTTCCAGCATGAATTCCAGCTGTAAATTTCAAGTGTAGCAGCTCACTTGAAACGATTTGCAAGACTTCTGAGTGCCAGAAGAAAAATTCCACTTCTACTGTATACTGAAAATGTATAAAATCACAGAAGTGAGTAAACCCCTCACATTTATGTAAACATTTTATTATATCTTTTTGTGTGACAACACTGAAGAAATGACACTTTGCTACAATCTAAAGTAGTAAGTGTACAGCTTTTATAAGAGTGTAAAAAATCAACACACAGCCATCTCGACTTGAGCAGTCATTTTCAAAAAAAATTTTCATTGTTAAAAATAAATACCTTTACAATCTGATATGTGATAGGGGAAAAGTTCAACAAAAACCAGTCCAGAACCCACGACGACATGTTGGTAACACATCTTCATGGAACGCATCTTTACCGAAGTTCCCAATGATTTTTGACAAAAGAAATTGTCACCTGCCATGTATTGTTGACTAATGCCACTATAGGACTGGTTTTGTAGTCCAGGGTCACCAAAATGTGTTGTGTAACAGTAACTGCCTGTTTTTACAAAAAAAAAAAATCAGTTGGCAGGTAGAGTTTCAAGTCACCGGACATTGGAATATGCGGCAAAAAGTTCCATCACTATCCCCTAAAGATATTCTCTGAATAAACAGTCCAATACAGTTAAGGGTTTAACGCGAAGGTTGTCAGTTGTGTTGCAACGAAATTGATAAGCCAAAATCTAATAGCATGTGCATACTAAATCAAACATTGTGTACAGGGGCAAGAATTAATGTTCATGCTTCAGCAATGTCACTCAAGAAAGACTGTAGCTTAATTAAAACACCACATGCCACATATGCATTGCAGTAACTGCTAGAGAAGCCATGTCACTAACATGGAGTTCTTTACAAGCTACATGAGTCTTTGCAGCGCCAAGCCTAAAACATCCTTGACCCTCAGAAAACACTTCAACCTAATCTAGAGAAGAATTTGCAGTTTGTGTGAAGTTCTAAATCGTTGTTCACCCATTTTACCTCAGGGTATAGGGATGTTATTTTTGGGAAGGTACAAGCTTTTGTACCTACCATCCATTACCTAGCAAAAAATCAGTAAGAGTGCTGTAACAAGTACACGCTTTCCAAGGTAAAAGGGCTTTGAGTGACAAATTAGAACAATAAAATGGCAAACATCTAAATGAGATATGCAAGACTTCCTGAAGGACGACCACTTATAGACCATGTATAAATCACTTAAAAGGTTTATTCATCACATGTCCTCATGGCCATTTCAAATTAAAGTCGACCAAAGGCAAATTCCTTCACATTCAGGGGCCCAATAGATGCTTGCTCCCACCTTAGATCTATGGAGAACAGACAAGTAGTGAGAAACTTCCAAGACCATAATCAGAATCACTTTTAGTTAGTCCGTGTTTCAACACATACCTCCAAGAACCTGATCGCTTGCACTACTGCTGCTACAGGTAGAGTCACAGCAGCCACACACCTGATCAGATTCATCCACAGACACCCAGCTGCCAAACAAAGACACATCCTCAATGATAAACGTCATCCTACAGACCCAGTGAAGGCCTTTTGGGGGCAACATACCCATTAGAGGAGAACGAGCAAGCCTTGTGCTCAGAATTTGTTGGAGTGGCTACAGGAACCGCCTTCAAAATGCATGTGATGTAGACCTGCAAAGACAACAGGGTTCAGGTTTCCAAACAGTGCACTAGAATGTACTCAACTAAAGCAAATGCATACCAGCCCACTGTTCGCTTGCTGAAACCGGAAAGCCTCCAGCTGAAATTGCAGCTTATCAATTTGAGTTCGAGGCAGGTAGCGAGAGCTCGAGCCGGTGAACTTTGCGTCAACCAGGCACCTGGTGAAGAATGAAGTTAAACACCATGGAATACTTCTAGGATAAGCTGGGTACATGCCTTACCCATTATTCTCAATGAAGGAGTATCTGGGAGCGGAGTTCACGTCAGGGGACATAGTGGCTACGCAACGGTCCACAAACACACGTAGAGGTACATGGTTGAACGTCTTCACAGAGGCCTCAATATTCACAATGTCACAGAGGAAATACTGGTTTGAGGGTCTCAAACTGCCACTCATCTTGTAGGGAAAAAAATTGATAAGGTCTACAAAATTGAGTTGAAACTACATTAAACCCTACATAATACATACATACCAGTCATAAGCTTGAGGGAGAAGACCAAACGCTCTTCTGCAACCTTAGTATCTGCATATGGTAACCACATGGGCACCAGGACATTGCTGCTCACATTATGCATTCTGTAGATTATAGAAAAAGGTTGGTCACCGCAATATAATTTTACTACACGCATGAGAATAGAGCCACCTTGAACCCAGAACCGTACCTTGGATAGTGACACTCAATACTGACCACAGCACCACTACTCCGGACAATAGGAACACCATTTGAAAACTCTTGGGGAGTATAGACCAGGGAGAATGTATAAACAAGCTCATCTTCGGTCACCTAAACAAACAAGAGTGTTACTAAAGAATTATTCAAAACTAAATCACTTTTGGGAAGAGGATCAGTCTTCTCACAGTTAACATGCTGCCACATCCATGCAGTTCTGATTCAAAGAGGAGCACTCGAGCATCATTGTCCTGCCCTGTTGGTCCACAGCCTCCCAGTGGAAAACCTGAAGCCATTAGTAGTTGTCCAGTCCCAAAGAAGTCCTCCATCACTTCCACATACACGGAATTCTCACCACACTGAGCCCCTACACTATTGGGAGACAAAGGGTTCCGCAGCTCAAAAGGAATCTCTGGCTGTACAGGTTCTTCGGGTAGGCTTGGAGAAGTCCACATCAGTTTTTCCATGGGACCCTGCAAAAGCTGTTTAGACTGAACACCAAGAGGATCTTGTCCAGGCTTTCCACCAACAACACCAGGAGTCTGCATTGAAAACTGAGAAGGAAATCTCTGTGGCACAAGCATGGGGTTGTTGGTTTGAGGAGACTGAAGCATTCTGGTTTCACTCTGCTGAGGAACTTGCATTTGTGACCAAGGCCTAAATGTACTAGGGTTCTGTGTTTGAGCTGATCTTCCTCGCCATTGTGCATCCGACATGCCAAATGCAAACACCAGTACCAAACCAAATCCAGCTTGAAACAGCCCCATCATTGCTGTACTTGAGTTTCCATGAAGCATTGGAAGGCCAGCATAAACATTTATACATTTGGGAATCAGGCTACACCCCTCTAATGATTGGCGTAATGCTATTCTAGACTTGTTCATTTACCTTTCCAGCTTGCAACAGGTGGATGTTGTTGGACAATTAGAACGCAGATGGAAATTGGGACGTTAGTACTTTGTATCAAGCTTTTTTAAATGAGGCCTTGTCCACACCTACACGGGTATACTGAATCCGAAAAGGCATACTTGCTCACTATATAGTAGGCAAAAAGCAGTCGACAAACGATTAGTATGTCGTATCGTCTGTATTCCCAAAACAGTATGCGAGAAATTGCCGTTTGGCTTACTGGTGACGCCCAGATTCCGATGAACTCAGCGACAGACACTTCTATATTAATATATCCCATGAGCCCACGGAACAGAATACCAGACAGGACCGCAAAACAGTCTCAGCCGACATTCATGTACAATTAAACATGTTGTTAATTATTGTAAAGCTAATGTAACATAACCATTGACCTTGATATGTTCTTAAATTGACCGTGTTTTATATTGTGCTTTGTTTTCAATTCAAAGCATTAATATTGAGCTTTCAGCAGTTAATTTACGTTCGTGTTCTATATGTATATTTGCCATTAAAATATTATTGCTAAAATGTTTTTTTTTAACTCACAGATAAACAAGATACATGATAATTATTCACAAGATCATTTTAATCAGGTGGTATTAACGGACACAGGTTTGGCTCAATTCAACTTTCTTATCACCTTTCATAAACGAATAATTACAAAAAACAAATAAGCCCCAAACCAATCGATTACTAAAATGAAATTACTCATTTATCCAAACGAAAAATAGAGACATTTTAAAATGGTGCGGTTTTAGGGACAAGGGAAGAAAAAAAAGATGAGGAGAAGGTGAAATGTAAAGCGTGGTCGAATAACATTTGGATAATGTTCATTTTGAAACATACTAGGCACAAAATAAAAACACCACGGAAGAGATTTCCTCAGGTTTTATAAATACGTCAATAGTAGGAATATTAGAGCAACGTATCTACGTGAGAGACATCAACCAATAGACAGAATACAGACAAAAGAATAATAAGCAATTTTCTGTTACAAAAACATTCCATCGGCATAATCATTCTTCAAAAACGTAATCATTGCTAACTTTTATACCTGCTACCGCCTACTGCCTCTCCACCTTAAAGTTTTTGTGCCCCTTCAATTAACATTTCGACGTGAAATCATTTTCGAATGCTACTATGGTTCCATGTTACATTATCTTCGCAGTCTGTTTTAAGGAAGGCTTTCATTTGAATGTGTCCTTGTTTTGTTTCGAATGTATGGTCTATGAATAAAGGAATTAATCAAAATGACCCAATTTCCTCCCGTTTGTTGCGTCCCACCTGTCATGTGTCTATTCACCACCAGTGGGGCCCTCCCCGCACTTTGAGAAACTTGAACTTTGTGAAAACTTAAAAGCAAACAAATGTTGAGAACTTTTCATTTCTGAAAGTACGCTTTATTTTCACTAGCTTGGTAGAGATTGGTCCAAACACGATCATATAAAATCTTGAGAGTGAACAGAATTTACCCTGTATGTAGCTTCCAGAAGGTCTGGAGAACAATCATTGTAAATTGATCAAGGGGGCGCTGCAAATTCTGACTGAGGGTTTAAAGAGTATATAAGACTAAACACAGGACTCTTAGAGTGTCTACTCGTGGCAAGATGGTGGGAAGTACAGGGATTGGTTGTCTTGTGGCTTTTTGTGCATGGTTTTGTGCGTTTGGTCATGCCGTGCCACAGTTCGGTAATTTTCCCCAGGAGCCTCAATCTCCAGTCTTCCAGGAAACTGAACAACAGTTTTCTCAGAAGTTTCCACTTCAGAAGCCAGTCGTGCAGTCAGAACCTCTTGACAAGTGTGCTGTAGCTGATTATGAGCAGATCCAGTGTGGACAACCTGGTATTAGTGGTGCAGAGTGTGAAGCTATAAACTGCTGCTTTAATGGATTGCAGTGTTATTATGGAATGTCAGGTAGGGGTGTGAAACCAGTTTCTTTCCAAGCTGATTACCTGATAACTTCCTCTGTCTCTTGTTACAGTGACTGTCCAGTGTATAAGAGATGGTCAGTTTGTGCTGGTGGTGGCTAGAGATGTTACTCTGCCTCGTCTGAGTCTGGACACGGTCCGTTTGCTGGGTGGAAGTGAAGCATCTTGTGGTCCTGTTGGTTCCACGCCTTCATTTGCCATATACCAGTTTCCAGTCACTGACTGTGGCACCAGCATGACGGTGAGTATGCTGTCGACGATTTGGATGTCTGGAATAGATTTGATGTCAATCGTGTTTTTGCTTGCAGGAGGAAAATGGCTATGTGGTGTATGAGAACAGAATGACTTCATCCTATGAAGTGGGGATTGGACCTCTTGGCTCCATCACAAGGGACAGTCAATTTGAGTAGGTCATCTGGGTTTTCTCTCAGTACTGTGAATTCTTGAACGTATGCAAGAAGCTCTTTGTTTGTTGTCTAGACTGCTCTTCCAGTGTAGATATTCTGCCACTGCTGTGGAAGCTCTGGTTGTTGATGTCAACACCGTTCCACCACCTCCACCTGTAGCTGCTCCTGGACCCCTCAGGGTTGAGCTTAGACTGGCAAATGGCCAATGTGTCACTAAAGGCTGTGCAGAAGGTAACGATGTGCTCGTCTTCAAAAAAATGCTTCTCACAATAGGAGTGGTACATTTGTAGCACTGGTCTCAAACTCTAGCTGGGCAGTAACAATAAGCGTTTATTCTCAGGAGATGAGGCGTACACGTCCTACTACGGTGAGGATGAGTATCCAGTCACAAAGGTCCTGCGAGAGCCTGTGTATGTTGAGGTGCGCATTTTGGAGAGGACTGACCCAAATCTTGTCCTGATGTTGGGACACTGTTGGGCGACATCAGCTCCTAGTCCTCTCAGTCTACCCCAGTGGGATCTTCTAGTTGATGGGTTAGTAGGATCCCAAGAATTTGTCCAGATAGTGTGCTGTGAACGAGTCCTGACTGTGACTTCTGGTTTAGCTGTCCTTACCAGGATGACCGTTACCTGACGGCACTGGTTCCTGAAGTTGGTTCGTCTGGTCTCCAGTTCCCAACCCACTACAAGCGCTTTGTTGTGAAGATGTTCACGTTTGTCGATCCATCATCACTGGCCCCTTTGCAGGAGACTGTATGATTTCCTACAGCCTTTTTCGTATCCTCTAAATTGCCTCTTTATATTTGTTGCTAAAGCTGATCTTTGTTGGACAGATCTATATTCACTGTAGTACTGTGGTGTGCCACCCTGCTTCTGGTTCCTGTGAGCAGAGCTGTGCCAGGAAAAGTAGGTGTAACTTTGGTTTGTATACGATGTCAAAAGACATCAGTTTCACATGGCTCTTGTGTTGCAGGGAGAGCTGTTGCTGAAAATAGGAGTGAAGAAACCGTGGTTTCCAGTGGAGGTGTTTTCTTCACGATGTAAATTTCATTGCTGATTTTAATAAAGTTATTACACTACACCTGTTGTCAGCATTTGTTTGCACCGTGGCATTTTCAGGAGTTTTTTATCCCCGAGGACAATTGAAGTGTCTTGAGATAAAAAGAGCTGGTTTTAAAGGAAACAACAGAAGGTTAACCGTTCAGAGATGTGCTCTTAAACCGCTTGATATCTGATGATTTTTAGCTGTACAGACCAAAGATGCATTGTGGCGCAAAATTCATTAACTGTCTTGATTCCCTGTGACACTTAAAACTCTAATAAAAAAGGTTTGGCATTTGAAAGCTATCTTGGAACTGAAAATGAAGACTTGATAAGTGGAGTTTTTAGGGGAATTTCTAAACATGGAGTAATTGAAATTGTTCAATGCATTTTTGGAGCTGCGTTTGTTGGTAAACGTAGAGCCCAACATTAAGGTGAAGAAATAACCGTTTCATAACTTGGTCCCTTATTGGACAACTCTCCTGGAAGAGCATGCGACACGGCCACAGGAGGAGCATGCGCAGACATCACTTTCACTTGCAACAGGAGAGTGAGAGAGCATGCGTTTGCGAAATTCAGGTGTTTGTTCACTGCATTTTGGTGATGAATGTAATAAACTGTGGATATAACGCTAGATTTGGAGGAATTTTGAAACCGATATATGGACCCATCCCAGTGCTAAAAGACATGCCGATTGTGGAGAGTGAAACTGATGTATGTTTTGTTTACAATTGGAAGCGCATGTGCTTTGGTTCAGCCTACCCCTCTCTCTCGCACGTGCTCTGTTTTCGGAACAATCTCAAAGCTCTATCTTTTATAAATGTGATCAAATTTAATACTCTTTGAAGATACGAAGTATGCAATACTACTATATAGGTACTCAACATTAATATGAGATTGGCTGTTACGCCCGCTTTGGAGTCTTTGGTACTTTTACTCTTGAGTATATTTCTTTTAGAAATTCTGCACTTTTACTTCGTTAAACTGCGTGACGTTCCCTCGTTCCTTCATGCATTATAAAATGCGTTGTTTATTTCAAGGTTTTCGTTTCTTTTTCCGGGTAGTCCCGAGTGACTAATTCTTTTGAGTCGATTCTTTTGAAAGTGTTAATTGAACAATGGGCAAAACCGTTTGATGGGTTCAAGAATCAGTGATTTGTTCAGTTCGCAGCACGATCTGAATTATATGAAGCGGCGGATTACTCACTCCTCGTAGGGCGAATCTTAAAAAAAAACTTAGAACACAAAGACCGTTTGATGAAGTGTATATGAATCTATATCTATCCAATCAAAACTGCAAATGTGTCATATTTGTATCCCAAATAAATATTTACAAGTAAAAAATAAGAATAGACTATTGTATGGTACAAGGTATAAGCTATATACAGCAGAATGAAATATCATTTACAGAAAAAGTTGTATAAAAATAGATGGTGCACTGAAAAAAATGTTATGTTGACTTTACATCATTTTTTATGTCAAGGGGTTGCGCGAAATAGATTTATCTAAAACCCAGATATATTTTTTAAGTTGAGTGTACTTATATTTCATAAGTGGATTGTACTTATATTTTATAAATTGGTTTTACTTATCTCGTTCAGTAATTTCAGTTTAATTATATTCATAATTTCAGCTAAACTATTTTGAGTAGAATTTATTTGTTTTTTGTTCCGTACACTAAAAATTGTGCAACCAGATCAATTTGATGGTTTAATTTCTACATACTTTAATCAAATTTAATCCAATGGTTTTTTTATCTCTTACTTTCATTGATATTCAGACACATAAATCAAACCCAATATTTTCAACTCCAACTTTATTTTTCTGATCTAAGAGATTTTTACTCTCCCTAACAAGAGTGGCTGAATACATATATGTATATACAGGAGAACTTTGGAGGAAAGCCTTTAACCACCCATTTTCAAGAGCACAACATATACAAATAACAAAATAGACTAGTACTATACAGAACAAAAAATACTATAGTACCAGAACCCTCCACAGCTGCAACAGCGAACAATGAGGACCTGATGCTGAAATCACAAAAAACTGCAAACAGATACATTCAAAAAATACTGTAATAGAGAAAACATCTTAATATAACTAATGTTAGTTGGTTTATAAATATGAAGACAGACTTACAGAATAAAATGAAATATGTGACTTAAATGTCCAGTGAAGCTTAAGCTCCTCTGAGAATGATAAAAATAGGTGAAAATGAAAACACATCTGTGTCGAACAATGAGAAGGCTGTAACATTACTACATGAAACTATAAAGAAATGTCATAATTCCATGTTTTCCACATGGTTCTCCATCGTTTGAACTTTGACGGGAGCTCTTTCAATGACGTCATCTCATTGTTTACTCTTCTTAGTCAATGCTTTAATGGTGCAGATGTCACCAACTGTTTATCTCAAAGCGCTAAACTTCTCATATATGGCGGTAGTGGATGGATAAGGTGGATAGATGCAGGATTGCGATTTTTATTTAAGGTGAATATTCCACAAAATCCAATGACAGCTTTAAATGGTCACACCAGTGGCTGTGTATTAAAGTCCACTACTCACTTTCTTTTCAGTTTGAAACATCTTCTAGGGCTGCATTTTACATCATACTAAATGTTTTCTATCGCCTTCCAAACCAGATTTAAAAACGCAGCTTAGTGGCGTTCAAAAGAGCCGCTGAAGAAATCCTACAGTCCAGCAATGATTTTGTTCTTTAGTCCACGGACTTTAGGGGAAAGCCTTTCTCCATCCATTTTCAACAGCACTTTTTGAATGAATTCATTGTAGTATTTCAGCTCTTTGGGGTAAGTCAGTACATAGATGACTCCCAGCATCATTGCACATGCTTGGGCTACAGATCCAATGTTGTCCAGCATGATTTCTCCTTCAACATAAATACCAATGTCACCATGTGCTCCAATTTCTCCACCCTCCTTGTTGATGACATATATGCCCATGGTGGATATCTGCAGGTCTCTCTGGATGTCATCTCCTTCAATGTCCTGTATATTTGTAAAATATAGGTGAAAAAAAAATAGGATTTAATGACCTGAAAATTCTAAATGTCTTTATATTTACAATATATAATTACACTGGTCAGTAAAAGTTTTGAAAATATTTTTGTTAGTTAAATAAATGTTCAAGTGAATTAACAAATCACAGATTTTTGTTTTTATGGCATTGTGGAAAATAACAAAAATGGAGCAGAGACACAGAATTCAGAATAGATTTAGAGAAAGACTAACACAATGTTGGTTTTGTTTTTTTAATTGAACATTAAGAAAAATAATGAATAAAAGCCTGCCTTATCATTTCAAGAACCAAACTTTGGTTCAAAATGGTTTAAAATGTTTTAGCCAATTAATGAAAATCTCCAAACACAGACAAATGTACATCACCCTGTGACAACATCCATGTTGTTTTACTCTTCAGGATTTCATTTTCTCAACACAAAGTTTGTCCCGTAAGAGCTCGAGGAAGTGTCTAGGGAGAGGGAAGTCTGGGCATCCCTGCTTAGACTGCTGCCCCCGCGACCCAGCCCCGGATGAAGCGGAAGAGAATTGATGGATGGATGGATGGTAATCTCAATAAATGTATATTTGTTTTGCCTTGTGAAAAACCAACAAAAATAAATAAAAAGCATATCACTGAAAGGCTTATTTCAGTTCCGGGTCAGCGTGTCAGATTTGCGTTGTTCTGTGTAATGCCCGCTTACATGCCATTTCCGACACTGCACGCAGTAGACCATTTGACCAATCAGATCAGAGTAGGCTGACAGAAAGGAGGGTATTAGACAGATGAATCGCCAATCAAATCAATTGAGAGTCAAAAAAGAAGTGAGGTAATAATAACTGGATATTATTAGACGTACGGATGTACGTAATCTTGTTGTTGCACACTACATAAACCAAAGTAGGACCTTAAAAACCACAAAATATTTACTCTAAAATACGAGACAAGTTGCGTCCTGTATTGGTGCGATATGGGATGCATCATTTCTTCCAGCATGAATCCCAGCTTTAAGTTTCATGTGTAGCAGCTCACTTGAAACGATTTGCAAGACTTCTCATTGCAAGACTTCTGAGTGCCAGAAGAAAAATTCCACTTCTACTGTATTCTGAAAATTTATAAAATCACAGAAGTGAGTACACCCCTCACATTTATGTAAACATTTTATTATATCTTTTTGTGTGACAACACTGAAGAAATGACACTTTGCTATAATCTAAAGTAGTAAGTGTACAGCTTTTATAGGAATGTAAAAAACTCAACACACAGCCATCTCGACTTGAGCAGCCATTTTCAAATATTTTTTATCATTCTGTTAAAAATAAATACCTTTACAATCTGATATGTGATAGAGGAAAAGTTCAACAAACAGCAGTCCTGAACCCACGACGAAATGTTGG
Organism: Triplophysa dalaica; assembly: GCF_015846415.1. Taxonomy (NCBI): domain Eukaryota; kingdom Metazoa; phylum Chordata; class Actinopteri; order Cypriniformes; family Nemacheilidae; genus Triplophysa; species Triplophysa dalaica. Next base: position 15,808,484 of record NC_079560.1, on the reverse strand, counting down.
TAACATGCTTTACGCTCCACGCCATTTGAACAGTCAATATTCGTGTGCTTTTCTTACATTTTGGCTATTCCAATCTGATACTGATGGGCGGAGTTAGCATAAATAGCATCTGCTTACAAGGAGGGCTACTAGCACGGTGAATGGACACTCCATATTTTTTATTTCTTTCAATAATTGGTGGGGACAAAATTTACCACCCTTCCACCTGCAAAATACACCTATGCTCTTTACCCTCTGGGATTCTTCAATTAGGAGTCACGCCTTAAAACATGCATCTTATTTTTTTTCTGGACAATTGTAGTACAAATTTGTTCAATAACATTTTCTTTTTTGTTTCGCAAGAAACAGCTTTCCGCTGTAATGACGGTCAAAAGCTAAAATTCCCCAGAGAGCAGGTAGCAGAGAGCGAAGTTTGTAGGTGCATTTCTGGCCATTTTTTTATGTGACTTTGCTACATCCACTTACTCTAGGACATGAACATATCTTCATGGAACGCATCTTTACCAAAGATCCCAATGATTTTTGGCATAAAAGAAAAATTGTCACCTGCCATGTATTGTTGACTACTGCCACTATAGGACTGGTTTTGTAGTCCAGGGTCACCAAAATGTGTTGTGTAACAGTAACTGCCTGTTTTTACTAAAAATCAGTTGGCAGGTAGAGGTTCAAGTCACCGGACATTGGAATATGCGGCAAAAAGTTCTATCACTATCCCCTAAAGATATTCTCTGAATAAACAGTCCAATACAGTTAAGGGTTTAACGCGAAGGTTGTCAGTTGCGTTGCTAAAACAAAATTGATAAGCCAAAATCTAATAGCATGTGCATACTAAATCAAACATTGTGTACAGGGGCAAGAATTAATGTTCATGCTTCAGCAATGTCACTCAAGAAAGACTGTAGCTTAATTAACACCACATGCCACATATGCATTGCAGTAACTGCTAGAGAAGCCATGTCATTAACATGGAGTTCTTTACAAGCTACATGAGTCTTTGCAGCGCCAAGCCTAAAACATCCTTGACCCTCAGAAAACACTTCAACCTAATCTAGAGAAGAATTTGCAGTTTGTGTGAAGTTCTAAATCGTTGTTCACCCATTTTACCTCAGGGTATAGGGATGTTATTTTTGGGAAGGTACAAGCTTTTGTACCTACCATCCATTACCTAGCAAAAAATCAGTAAGAGTGCTGTAACAAGTACACGCTTTTCAAGGTAAAAGGGCTTTGAGTGACAAATTGGAACAATAAAATGGCAAACATCTAAATGAGATATGCAAGACGACCACTTATAGACCATGTATAAATCACTTAAAAGGTTTATTCATCACATGGTCTCAAGGCCATTTCAAATTAAAGTCGACCAAGGCCAAATTCCTTCACATTCAGGGGCCCAACAGATGCTTGCTCCCACCTTAGATCTATAGAGAACAGACAAGTAGTGAGAAACTTCCAAGACCATAATCAGAATCACTTTTAGTTAGTCCGTGTTTTAACACATACCTCCAAGAACCTGATCGCTTGAACTACTGCTGCTACAGGTAGAGTCACAGCAGCCACACACCTGATCAGATTCATCCACAGACACCCACCTGCCAAACAAAGACACATCCTCAATGATAAACGTCAGCCTACGGACCCAGTGAAGGCCATTTGGGGGCAACATACCCATTAGAGGAGAATGAGCAAGCCTTGTGCTCAGAATTTGTTGGAGTGGCTACAGGAACCGCTTTCAAAATGCATGTGATGTAGACCTGCAAAGACAACAGGGTTTGGGTTTCCAAACAGTGCACTAGAATGTACTCAACTAAAGCAAATACATACCAGCCCACTGTTCGCTTGCTGAAACCGGAAAGCCTCCAGCTGAAATTGCAGCTTATCAATTTGAGTTCGAGGCAGGTAGCGAGAGCTCGAGCCGGTGAACTTCGCATCAACCAGGCACCGGGTGAAGAATGAACGGTTAAACAACATGGAATACTTCTAGGATAGGCTGGGTAAATGCCTTACCCATTATTCTCAATGAAGGAGTATCTGGGAGCGGAGTTCACGTCAGGGGACATAGTGGCTATGCAACAGTCCACAAAAACACGTAGAGGTACATGGTTGAACGTCTTCACAGAGGCCTCAATATTCACAATGTCACCGAGGAAATACTGGTTTGAGGGTCTCTCAAACTGCCACTCATCTTGTAAGGAAAAAAATTGATAAGGTCTACAAAGTTGAGTTGAAACTACATTAAACCCTACATAATACATACCAGTCATAAGCGAGAGAGAACACCAAACGCTCTTCTGCAACCTTAGTATCTGCATATGGTAACCACGTGGGCACCAGGACATTGCTGCTCACATTATGCATTCTGTAAATTATAGAAAAAGGTTGGTCACCGCAATATATTTTTACTACACGCATGAGAATAGAGCCACCTTGAACCCAGAACCATACCTTGGATAGTGACACTCAATACTGACCACAGCACCACTACTCCGGACAATAGGAACACCATTTGAAAACTCTTGGGGAGTATAGACCAGGGAGAAGATATAAACAAGCTCATCTTCGGTCACCTAACGAAACAAGAATGTTACTAAAGAATTATTCAAAACTAAATCAATCACTTTTGGGAAGAGGATCAGTCTTCTCACAGTTAACATGCTGCCACATCCATGCAGTTCTGATTCAAAGAGGAGCACTTTAGCATTATTGTCCTGCCCTGTTGGTCCACAGCCTCCCAGTGCAAAACCTGAAGCCATTAGTAGTTGTCCAGTCCCAAAGAAGTCTTCCATCACTTCCACATACAAGGAATTCTCACCACACTGAGCCCCTACACTATTGGGAGACAAAGGGTTCCGCAGCTCAAAAGAAATCTCTGGCTGTACAGGTTCTTCGGGTAGGGTTGGAAAAGTCCACATCAGTTTTTCCATGGGACCCTGCAAAAGCTGTTTAGACTGAACACCAAGAGGATCTTGACCAGGCTTTCCACCAACAACACCAGGAGTCTGCATTGAAAACTGAGAAGGAAATCTCTGTGGCACAAGCATGGGGTTGTTGGTTTGAGGAGACTGAAGCATTCTGGTTTCACTCTGCTGAGGAACTTGCATTTGTGACCAAGGCCTAAATGTACTAGGGTTCTGTGTTTGAGCTGATCTTCCTCGCCATTGTGCATCCGACATGCCAAATGCAAACACCAGTAACAAACCAAATCCAGCTTGAAACAGCCCCATCATTGCTGTACTTGAGTTTCCATGAAGCATTCGAAGGCCAGCATTAACATTTATACATCTGGGAATCAGGCTCCACCCCTCTAATGATTGGCGTAATGCTATTCCAGACTTGTTCATTTACCTTTCCAGCTTGCAACAGGTGGATGTTGTTGGACAATTAGAACGCAGATGGAAATTGGGACGTTAGTACTTTGTATTAAGCTTTTTTAAATGAGGCCTTGTCCACGCCTACACGGGTATACTGATTCCGAAAAGGCATCCTTGCTTACTATGTAGTAGGCAAAAAGAAGTCGACTAACGATTAGTATTTCGTATCGTCTGTATTCCCAAAACAGTATGCGAGAAATTCGCGTTTGGCTTACTGGTGACGCCCAGATTCCGATGAACTCAGCGACAGACACTTCTATATTAATATATCCCATGAGCCCACGGAACAGAATACCAGACAGGACCGCAAAACAGTCTCAGCCGACATTCATGTACAATTAAACATGTTGTTTATTATTGTAAAGCTAATGTAACATAACCATTGACCTTGATATGTTCTTAAATTGACCGTGTTTTATAATGTGCTTTGTTTTCAATTCAAAGCATTAATATTGAGCTTTCAGCAGTTAATTTACGTTCGTGTTCTATATGTATATTTGCCATTAAAATATTATTGCTAAAATGTTTTTTTTTAACTGACAGATAAACAAGATACATGATAATTATTCACAAGATCATTTTAATGAGGTGGTTTTAACGGACACAGGTTTGGCTCAATTCAACTTTCTTATCACCTTTCATAAACGAATAATTACAAAAAACAAATAAGCCCCAAACCAATCGATTACTAAAATTAAATTACTCATTTATCCAAACGAAAAATAAAGAGACATTTTAAAATGGTGCGGTTTTAGGGACAAGGGAAGAAAAAAAAAGATGAGGAGAAGGTGAAATGTAAAGCGTGGTCGAATAACATTTGGATAATGTTCATTTTGAAACATACTAGGCACAAAATAAAAACACCACGGAAGAGATTTCCTCAGGTTTTATAAGTACGTCAATAGTAGGAATATTAGAGCAACGTATCTACGTGAGAGACATCAACCAATAGACAGAATACAGACAAAAGAATAATAAGCAATTTTCTGTTACAAAAACATTCCATTGGCATATTTATTCTTCAAAAACTTAATAATTGCTAACTTTTATACCTGCTACCGCCTACTGCCTCTCCACCTTAAAGTTTTTGTGCCCCTTCAATTAACATTTCGACGTGAAATCATTTTCGAATGCTACTATGGTTCCATGTTACATTATCTTCGCAGTCTGTTTTAAGGAAGGCTTTCATTTGAATGTGTCCTTGTTTTGTTTCGAATGTATGGTCAATGAATAAAGGAATTAATCAAAATGACCCAATTTCCTCTCATTTGTTGAGTCCCACCTGTCATGTGTCTATTCACCACCAGTGGGGCCCTCCCCACACTTTGAGAAACTTGAACTTTGTGAAAACTTAAAAGCAAACAAATGTTGAGAACTTTTCATTTCTGAAAGTACGCTTTATTTTCACTAGCTTGGTAGAGATTGGTCAAAACACGACCATATAAAATCTTGAGAGTGAACAGAATTTACCCTGTATGTAGCTTCCAGCAGGTCTGGAGAACAATCATTGTAAATTGATCAAGGGGGCGCTGCAAATTCTGACTGAGGGTTTAAAGAGTATATAAGACTAAACACAGGACTCTTAGAGTGTCTACTCGTGGCAAGATGGTGGGAAGTACAGGGATTGGTTGTCTTGTGGCTTTTTGCGCATGGTTTTGTGCGTTTGGTCATGCCGTGCCACAATTCGGTAATTTTCCCCAGGAGCATCAATCTCCAGTCTTCCAGCAAACTGAACAACAGTTTTCTCAGAAGTTTCCACTTCAGAAGCCAGTTGTGCAGTCAGAACCCCTTGACAAGTGTGCTGTAGCTGATTATGAGCAGATCCAGTGTGGACAACCTGGTATTAGTGGTGCAGAGTGTGAAGCTATAAACTGCTGCTTTAATGGATTGCAGTGTTATTATGGAATGTCAGGTAGGGGTGTGAAACCAGTTTCTTTCCAAGCTGATTACCTGATAACTTCCTCTGTCTCTCGTTACAGTGACTGTCCAGTGTATAAGAGATGGTCAGTTTGTGCTGGTGGTGGCTAGAGATGTTACTCTGCCTCGTCTGAGTCTGGACACGGTCCGTTTGCTGGGTGGAAGTGAAGCATCTTGTGGTCCTGTTGGTTCCACGCCTTCATTTGCCATATACCAGTTTCCAGTCACTGACTGTGGCACCAGCATGACGGTGAGTTTGCTGTCGATGATTTGGATGTCTGGAATAGATTTGATGTCAATCGTGTTTTTGCTTGCAGGAGGAAAATGGCTATGTGGTGTATGAGAACAGAATGACTTCATCCTATGAAGTGGGGATTGGACCTCTTGGCTCCATCACAAGGGACAGTCAATTTGAGTAGGTCATCTGGGTTTTCTCTCAGTACTGTGAATTCTTGAACGTATGCAAGAAGCTCTTTGTTTGTTGTCTAGACTGCTCTTCCAGTGTAGATATTCTGCCACTGCTGTGGAAGCTCTGGTTGTTGATGTCAACACCGTTCCACCACCTCCACCTGTAGCTGCTCCTGGACCCCTCAGGGTTGAGCTTAGACTGGCAAATGGCCAATGTGTCACTAAAGGCTGTGCAGAAGGTAACGATGTGCTCGTCTTCAAAAAAATGCTTCTCACAAGAGGAGTGGTACATTTGTAGCACTGGTCTCAAACTCTAGCTGGGCAGTAACAATAAGCGTTTATTCTCAGGAGATGAGGCGTACACGTCCTACTACGGTGAGGATGAGTATCCAGTCACAAAGGTCCTGCGAGAGCCTGTGTATGTTGAGGTAGGCATTTTGGAGAGGACTGACCCAAATCTTGTCCTGATGTTGGGACACTGTTGGGCGACATCAGCTCCTAGTCCTCTCAGTCTACCCCAGTGGGATCTTCTAGTTGATGGGTGAGTAGGATCCCAAGAATTTGTCCAGATAGTGTGCTGTGAACGAGTCCTGACTGTGACTTCTGGTGTAGCTGTCCTTACCAGGATGACCGTTACCTGACGGCACTGGTTCCTGAAGTTGGTTCGTCTGGTCTCCAGTTCCCAACCCACTACAAGCGCTTTGTTGTGAAGATGTTCACGTTTGTCGATCCATCATCACTGGCCCCTCTGCAGGAGACTGTATGATTTCCTACAGCCTTTTTCGTTATCTCTAAATTGCCTCTTTATATTTGTTGCTAAAGCTGATCTTTGTTGGACAGATCTATATTCACTGTAGTACTGCGGTGTGCCACCCTGCTTCTGGTTCCTGTGAGCAGAGCTGTGCCAGGAAAAGTAGGTGTAACTTTAGTTTGTATACAATGTCAAAAGACATCAGTTTCACATGGCTCTTGTGTTGCAGGGAGAGCTGTTGCTGAAAATAGGAGTGAAGAAACCGTGGTTTCCAGTGGAGGTGTTTTCTTCACGATGTAAATTTCATTGCTGATTTTAATAAAGTTATTACACTACACCTGTTGTCAGCATTTGTTTGCACCGTGGCATTTTCAGGAGTTTTTTATCCCCGAGGACAATTGAAGTGTCTTGAGATAAAAAGAGCTGGTTTTAAAGGAAACGACAGAAGGTTAACCGTTCAGAGATGTGCTCTTAAACCGCTTGATATCTGATGATTTTTAGCTGTACAGACCAAAGATGCATTGTGGCGCAAAATTCATCAACTGTCTTGATTCCCTGTGACACTTAAAACTCTGATAATAAAAAAAAGTTTGGCATTTGAAAGCTATCTTGGAACTGAAAATGAAGACTTGATAAGTGGAGTTTTTAGGGGAATTTCTAAACATGGAGTAATTGAAATTGTTCAATGCATTTTTGGAGCGGCGTTTGTTGGTAAACGTAGAGCCCAACATTAAGGTGAAGAAATAACCGTTTCATAACTTGGTCCCTTATTGGACAACTCTCCTGGAAGAGCATGCGACACGGCCACAGGAGGAGCATGCGCAGACATCACTTTCACTTGCAACAGGAGAGTGAGAGAGCATGCGTTCGCGAAATTCAGGTGTTTGTTTGTTCACTGCATTTTGGTGATGAATGTAATAAACTGTGGATATAACGCTAGATTTGGAGGAATTTTGAAACCGATATATGGACCCATCCCAGTGCTAAAAGAATCCGGACATGCCGATTGTGGAGAGTGAAACTGATGTATGTTTTGTTTACAATTGGAAGCGCATGTGCTTTGGTTCAGCCTACCCCTCTCTCTCGCACGCGCTCTGTTTTCGGAACAATCTCAAAGCTCTATCTTTTATAAATGTGATCAAATTTAATACTCTTTGAAGATACGAAGTATGCAATACTACTATATAGGTACTCAAGATTAATATGAGATTGGCTGTTACGCCCGCTTTGGAGTCAAATTAAAAGTGGGTACTTTTATTCTTGAGTATATTTCTTTTAGAAATTCTGCACTTTTACTTCGTTAAACTGCGTGACGTTCCCTCGTTCCTTCATGCATTATAAAATGCGTTGTTTATTTCAAGGTTTTCGTTTCTTTTTCCGGGTAGTCCCGAGTGACTAATTCTTTTGAGTCGATTCTTTTGAAAGTGTTAATTGAACAATGGGCAAAACCGTTTGATGGGTTCAAGAATCAGTGATTTGTTCAGTTCGCAGCACGATCTGAATTATATGAAGCGGCGGATTACTCACTCCTCGTAGGGCGAATCTTAAAAAAACGTAGAACACAAAGACCGTTTGATGAAGTGTATATGAATCTATATCTATCCAATCAAAACTGCAAATGTGTCATATTGTTTGCCAACAATGATAAATTAGATTAGATTAGATTAGATTCAACTTTATTGTCATTACACATATACAAGTACAGTGTAACGAAATGTAGTTTAGGTCTAACCAGAAGTGCAATTAGCAAGTGCAGGATATACAGTGAGTGTGAATAAATACAGAATACAATATTAGGAAAATACTATACAATGGCCATGTACTATGAAAATGTGACAGTCGGTATGTACTATGAACAATATAGACAGAAGGCTATATACTGTGAACATTAATGTGCAGGTGGTTATGAACAGATAACAATATAGACTATACAATAGTGCAAGTGACTTGAGTGTGCATTAGTTACAGACATTAGCTATTAAAGTTACAGTGCAGTAGATGAGTTGGTGCGGTTATTAAAGGTACAGTGCAGTACATGAGTTATTGAAGTTATAAATGCTCGCCATATGCGCACACCCGCAGACACAGCAACATGCGCGCGACCTGTTTGACACAGAGACATGGAGAAGGGTCTGGCTGCAGCCTATCAACTCGCACTCTCAGACTAACTAATGTTAACAAATAAAAAATCTATGTATATATTGGTCTCATCGTTTTCTTCTTGCAGATGACCATTCAATACTACCACTTTCTAAAAAAACCTGGTGCCTCAGTGCACAATCATGTTGCACATTGTAAATCTGTAGTTTATGCCCTTCCCTGAAACCAACCACACTGAGGAAAATAAAGCTACACTGGGAAGGCCATTTAAAAAATGATGTTGTTTCCAAAATAAATATGTACAAGTAAAAAGTAAGAATAGACTATTGTATGGTACAAGGTATAAGCTATATACAGCAGAATGAAATATCATTTACAGAAAAAGTTGTATAAAAATAGATGGTGTATTATCTGGAGGATATAATTAATATTGCACTTAATTATTATTGCACAGAGTTATTAAATTGCACGGTGGGTAAAAAACATTTAACTGTTCAAGAGGTAGATGGCCTGAGGGAAGACGCTGTTTTAATTCTGGTTGTTTTGGTGTACAACGTCTACCAGACTCCAGCATTGTGAAGAGATGGCATCTGTTTCATCTGTTGAAAGGATGGCTTGGATGTGTGAGGTCCAGCGTGAATTTCTGAGCCATTTTCCTCACTCTGGATATATACACGATAGACTTTGCCGTTATATTATAATATACGATTTATTTTAAATATAATATATATCAATTTACTAGTCATACTTTATTTAAATGTTAAAATAAAATAATACAAAGATATAATCCTTGTTGGAGTTCTGATAAATTCTCCGGTTTATTTGTGTCGATTTGCATGTGACGTCACAGTTAGGTTTCGATTGCAAGTTACGTCACAGGAAGCTCAGATGTCTGAGAGTGCAAGTGCAATTCTGCAGCCAGATGCTATTGGAGACATGGGCTTGCAGAAATATACATTTGAAGAACAGAAGGAACTTGTTGATGGGTGAGTGGTTCAATGTTTACTGTATGTTTTCGAGTAAGAGCTTTTCACAACACACATGTGTGACACAACACAAGAAAACATGAGTTTGCTCTAAAATCAGTTTTTTATTTCATATAAGTGAGGACTGCAGTTGTTCTAGATCAGTGGTTCTCAACCTTTTATGGGCCAGCGCCCCCTATCCAGTTGCCAGGTCCCTAACCGTCCCACCCCATAAAAATAATGGTCTTAATGTTTTCATCAATAAAAAACATTATTTGTTTTTGAAATATAATTTAAAACACGTGTCACTGAATTTGGATAATCTGTAATCTCAATAAATGTATATTTGTTTTGCCTCATGAAATACCAATAAAAATAAATACAATCATTACAAATGTAGTGGAGTACATATAATTCAAAATGTAGTCAAATAGAGAGTTCAAGTTGGTGATATCTTTAATACTCAGTACAACTACAAAGAGGCCAAAAAAATACTCAAGTACATTAACTAATAACATTTACTCCAATACTTTACACTACTGCTGACAGTGGACGCCCCTAGCATTTTAGAGCAGAGAACACTGCACATTTCTTTCAAGATTTTGATAACTTATTTTATTTACTTAAGCTGTTTTTATTCATTAAGTGGTTAATAATTAGACATTTTTGGTCACACTTCAGTATATGGGGCAATCCTTGCTGTTAACAAACCCTTAACTATGACTTTTCCCCCAATTATCTCTTAATTAGTTGCTTATTAATATTTAGTATGGTAGTTAGTTATTAGTTTTAGGTATTGGGTAGGATAAGGGATGTAGAGTAGCCTAGTGTCATGCTGAATATGTGTTTTGTAAGTACTAATAAAAAGCCAATATGCCAATAATAGGCATGCTAATAACAACTAGTTAATAGGGAGAATTGCCTCCTTTTTATTCATATTTGGCTGAGTGGTTATTAACACATTTTTTCTATGGCGTGACAAACACACAACACATGTTTAATGTTGCTATACTTGTAGCAAATATTTATGTCCCTTACAGGCAAAGATGAAATGAAAAGGAAGGTCAGGTCACTCTCCAGGAAAGTCTCATGGTCAAATAAACGTCTGATAAGGTTTGGTGCATTCCCAAAACTGGATAGGGCCTAAACCGCCCTCTGATGGGTTTCTTGGAATTATGAAGAATGGAACATATCAACTCAGTCTCTGCTTGAGCTCAACTTTACATGTGCTTCAGATACCATCTTTCTTTATCAGACTTTCTTCTGCATGTTCTCCTCTCCAATCCTCTTTCTCTTGCGCCACCTAGAGGGCATTGCCTAGAGTTGCTTTTGGAAGGAGGAAAAGACCAAGACCATGAAGAGGTGAACTGCATGACATACTATATGCTATGTAAATCAATCTTGAGAAAACATGTGAGAACTGTCCTAAGAAGTTTTTTCAAGAATAAATAATATTCCTAACTTTTTTTTCAATTTAAATTTAAGAATTTAAAAAGGGCAGTTAAGCAGAATTGTCTTAAGAATGTTTTGTGAATCAGACCCTGGAGACTGCGGGGCATCAACATGTGCCTGAAGCAAGAGAAACACTGACAGAGCATCTTATTTGCTTTCAGCTGGTTTTGAGCTATTCTGCCGTTTCTTGTGGTAAATATTAGTGTTTTTGGTTTCTACTGTATTCCATTTTTAAAGAGGAACTATTACAATGTTCTTACAGTGTAAATTGTTGCTGTGAATGTAAATTGTTGTGTGTGAATGTAAGCTGTCTGCCAAGTTGTAAATACGAAAGTGAACAAATAACAAAGTTATTGTCTTGACTCTGAATCACACGAATGAGTCGTCCGTCTTTTTTATTACAGGTTCCGGGTCAGCGTGTCAGATTTGTGTCAATCTGTGTAATGCCCACCTACATGCCGTTTGCCACACTGCACGCAGTAGACCATCTGACCAATCAGATCAGAGTAGGCTGACAGAAAGGAGGGTATTAGACAGATGAATCGCGAACGAACCATTTGAGAGTCAGTCAAGAAGTGAGGTAATAATAACTGGATATTATTAGATGTACGGATGTACGTAAACTTGTTGTTGGACACTCCATAAACCAAAACAGGACCTTAAAAATCACGAAATATTTACTCTAAAATACGGGACAAGTTGCGTACATCGAACGTCCTGTATCAATGCGATATTTACATTTACATTTAGTCATTTGGCAGACGATTTTATCCAAAGCGACTTACAGTGCACTTATAGGGACAATCCCCCTGGAGCAACATGGAGTAAAGTGTCTTGCTTAAGGACACACTGGTGGTGGCTGCTGGGATCGAACGAGCAACCTTTGATTTACCAGTCAGTGGTTTAACCCACTAGACCACCATCTCCTATATATATATATATCTTCACCATCTCCTATAGATATGGGATGCATCATTTCTTCCAGCATGAATCCCAGCTTTAAGTTTCATGTGTAGCAGCTCACTTGAAACCATTTGCAAGACTTCTCATTGCAAGACTTCTGAGTGCCAGAAGAAAAATTCCACTTCTACTGTATTCTGAATATTTATATATCACAGTAGTGAGTACACCCCTCACATTTATGTAAACATTTTATATCTTTTTGTGTGACAACACTGAGGAAATGAAACCTTGCTACATTGTAAAGTAGTAAGTGTACAGCTTTTATAACAGTGTAAATTTGCTTTCCCCTCAAAATAACTCAACACACAGCCATCGATGTCTACACCGCTGGCAACAAAAGTGAGTACACTCCTAAGTGAAAATGTCCAAATTAGGCCCAAAGTGTCAATATCTTGTGTGCCCAGAGCTTCTTTAGCAAGCCATTGGTCATCTTGGAATTGTGTTGGGGATGTTATCATATCGGAATTCTGCCCTGCTGCCCAGTCTCTGAAGGGAGGGGATCATGCTCTACTTCAGTATGTCAAAGTACATCTTGGCATTCATGGTTCACTCAATGAACTGTAGCTCCCAGTGCCGGCAGCACCCATGCAGCCCCAGACCATGACACTCCCACCCCCATTCTTGACTGTAGGCAAGACGCACTTGTATTTGTACTCCTCACCTGGTTGCTGCCACACACACTTGACACCATCTGAAGCCCTGAACCAAATAAGTTTATCTTGGTATTATCATACCACAGGGCATGGTTCCAGTAATCAATGTCCTTAGTCTGCTTGTCTTCAGCAAACTGTTTGCAGGCTTTCTTTTGCATCATCTTTAGAAGAGTCTTCCTTCTGGGACGACAGCCAATTTGATGCCGTGTGCGGAGTATGGTCAACCTCTGGATCAATGCTGGCAGCACTCATACGTCTATTTTCCAAAGACAGCCTCTGGATATGATGCTGAGAAGGTACACTCAACTTCTTTGGTCAACCATGGCGAGGCCAGCTCCGAGTGGAACCTTTCCTGTTAATCCACTGTATGGTCTCGGCCACCGTGCTGCAGCTCAGTTTCAGGGTCTTGGCAATCTTTCTAGGCCATCTTTATGAAGAGCAATCTTTTTTTTTCAGATCCTCTGAGAGTTCTTTGCCATGAGGTGCCATGTTGAACTTCCAGCGTATGAGAGAGTGAGAGCGATAATACCAAATTTAACACACCTGATCCCCATTCACACATGAGACCTTGTAACAGTAACGAATCACGTGACACCGGGGAGGGAAAATGGCTAATTGGGCCAAATTTGGAAATTTCACGTAGGTGTGTATTCACTTTTGTTGCCAGAGGTTTAGACAGTAATGGCTCTGTGTTGAGTTATTTTGAAGGGACAGCAAATCTACACTGTTATTCAAGCTGTACACTCACTAATTTACATTGTAGCAAAGTGTCAATTCTTCAGTGTTGTCACATGAAAAGATATAATAAAATATTTACAAAAATGTGAGGGGTGTTCTCACTTCTGCGAGATAATATGTATATGTATAAGCCTACTGTCAAGACTTGCTATAATACATACTGTACACTGTGCACTGTAAACACTATAATTGCTCATTGCAACTCAATGGTTGATACGGTGCACTCAGTGAGTGAATATCTTGATAGAATGTGGTTGATGTGTACTGATAACTGTTGCTAGAAATGTTATCAAACAATTATTACTCTAAAATGCAAGAGTGCCTGCAGCTGTATTGATAGACTGAAGTTAGTCAAACTTATGACTGCATTTAATGTCTGATGATGCCAGTATGAAAGAACTTTGAAATCTAATCTTGTATTATATCCATTGATTATAAAACTAAATGTATCAATTTTGGAAGATATAGTCTGTGGAGGTCAAGCTTCAAAAGACCAAAATGCACCCAGCTCACATACAGTTGAAAGAAAAAGTATGTGAACCCTTTGGGCTTACTTGGATTTCTTCATAAATTGGTCATAAAATGTGTTCTGATCTTCATCTTAGTCACAACAATAGAGAAACACAGTCTGCTTAAACTAATACCGCACAAACATTATACGTTTTCATGTTTTTATTGAACACAACATGTAAACATTCATAGTGCAGGGTGGAAAAAGTATGTAAAACCCTAGGCTAATGACTTCTCCAAGAACTAATTGGAGCCAGTTGTCAGCCAACCTGGGGTCCAATCAATGTGATGAGATTGGATGTGTTGATTAAATCTGGCCTGTCCAATAAAAAACACACACCAGTTTGGAGTTTGCTGTTCTGAAGAAGCGTTGTCTGATGTGAACAATGCCTAGCACAAAAGAGCTCTCAGAAGACCCACGATCAAGAATTGTTGACTTACATACAGCTGGAAAGGGCTACAAAAGTATATCTAAAAGCCTTGATGTCCATGTGTCCACGGTAAGACAGATTGTCTACAAATGGAGAAAGTTCAGCACTGTTGCTACACTCCCTAGGCGTGGTCGTCCTGTAAAGATGACTGCAAGAGCACAGCGCAGAATGCTCAATGAGGTGAAGAAGAATCCTAGAGTGTCAGTTAAACACTTACAGAAATCTCTGGCACATGCTAACATTTTTGTTGACAAATCTACAATAAGGAAAACATTAAACAAGAATGGACTTCATGGGAGGACACCACGGAGGAAGCCACTGCTGTCCAAAAAAAACATTGCAGCACGTTTGAAGTTTGCAAAAGAGCACCTGGATGTTCCACAGCACTACTGGCAAAACATTCTGTGGACAGATGAAACCAAAATTGAGTTGTTTGGAAAGAACACACAACGCTATGTGTGGAGAACAAAAGGCACAGCACACCAACATCAAAACCTCATCCCAACTGTGAAATATGGTGGAGGGGGCATCATGGTTTGGGGCTGCTTTGCTGCCTCAGGCCCTGGACGGATTACTGTCATCGATCGAAAAATGAATTCCAAAGTTTATCAAGACATTTTGCAGGAAAACTTAAGACCATCTGTCCGCCAACTAAAGCTTAACAGAGGATGGACGATGCAACAGGACAACGACCCAAAGCATAGAAGTAAATCAACAACAGAATGGCTTCAACAGAAGAAAATACGCCTTCTGGAGTGGCCCAGTCAGAGTCCTGACCTCAACCCGATTGAGATGCTGTGGCATGACCTCAAGAGAGCGATTCACACCAGACATCCCAAGAATATTGCTGAACTGAAACACTTTTGTAAAGAGGAATGGTCCAAAATTTCTCCTGACCGTTGTGCAGGTCTGATCTGCAACTATAAGAAACTTTTGGTTGAGGTTATTGCTGCCAAAGGAGGGTCAACCAGTTATTAAACCCAAAGGTTCACATACTTTTTCCACCCTGCACTATGAATGTTTACATGTTGTGTTCAATAAAAACGTATAATGTTTGTGCGGTATTAGTTTAAGCAGACTGTGTTTCTGCCCAAAGCCCAAAGGGTTCACATACTTTTAATTTCAACTGTACAACAAAGAAAAAACTTAATCTACACACTTGATGAACTACACCGCAAGCATTAGTGGCTATTAAATAGTTTTAATGCAAGTGAAACAAAGTCAGTAATGGAATTATGAAACAAACAGCATTTAAGGATGGAACATATTTTTCTGCACATTTCCTTTATGTAATGCTACTCAGAAACAGTCAATACAACCAAATATATATATTTTTTTGATAAAGACAAAATATAAATATCCTTCATAAATTAAAACTGGTTCAGAAACTAACATAGGTCAGCTCATTTTTTATTTCTGATTTTCATCTGGAGACATTTTTTCAGATCCTTCAGGAATTCACACAGTCGGATCTCGTTATTATTGTCAGCAAGTGGACAGGTTTCCTGAAAGACAGTGACATGACATAATTTTTTTTTATCTGACAGAGTTATGGACATACATGTTTATTTTAGGGTTAAACTTACGTTATGATGGCGCCTATTGTATACGTCTAAATTCCTTAATAGCTCCTTGTCTGTACGGAAAGGTTCAAACTTGGGTCCAGAGCGCCCAGAAACCAATTTCAGTTCTGTCAAAGCCTGACAGAAAAATTCATTCTGTAAAGATAATAAAACCAGAAGACCAGGATTAAATCATTTTTATAACACACCGTGTTACATGCAAGAGTCACATGCAAACACAGACTTGAACTGAAATGAAATTATAAATGGATTTGTGCATCGCAATAATTTTACATTTGAAGTTAGGAAACATAATTTCAAACAGCTATAACATGGTAGTGACAACATGTCTCATAATGGTCACAAACTGTCACAATGCATTTTATCTCAAAGAAATAGCAATAGTAAAAATGACGTTACAGCCAAGAGTTTATACAGAAAGCAGGGCACAAAATAATAATAATGTCTAAATTCGAAAGCCTATATTAAGATCGACTGATTATTTTCACATAATATGCAAAACTCCACACTGGGTAAAGGTATTTAAAAGGGTCTTCGAAGTGCTGCCATAGAAGAACCATTTTTGGTAACACCAAGAACCATCTCTTTATTCCTCTTTATAATCTGAATTCAGATGTTAAAGGTTCTTCATGGAACCAAAAAGTTCTTCTATTGCATCGAAGAACCTTTTCAAGCAGGAGTAATGCCATACAGTAAAAATAAAGCAATTACAATTGAAGTACTATGAAATAGAGAATAAGTTGTATATGTAGCAACTCACCGTGCAGGCAACATGGCCTTTCACTTTCAGATCATGCAGAAAGATCTATAAAAAAAGGATTATTGTAAGAGATGTCTAAACAGGTCCAGAAAATGACTGCAGTTATCATGTCGAAGTTCAATCTTACCTCTGGTAGATGGTGTTTCATGGTGTCATTCAACGCATCAAAAATACTCATCAACAAATGTCTGTCATTGACTTCTGTAGGAGCTGCAGAGACGCACACAGCCGCAATGACCAGCAGCATCATAGTCTTCATCATCATGTTTGTCAGCTTCAACAGATTGTCAGGACCTCCTCAGGATGTTCAGTTTCGAATGCCAGTAACCAATGACTCCACTTCTGTTGTATTCGTTGCATATATATACTCTAAAAAAGTCTCACCTATGAAACTTCCGTTGTGCATTGTAAGCACTAACAGTTGCTCGATGCAAACTCATTGGTTGTAGGGACTCTTTGAAGGATATCTTGATTGAGATGTGGTTGATAACTCTCGGGTCTCGTATGTCATATTGTCCTGATTTCGACGAAGAGCGGAATAAAGAGATAACTTTGTAATGATTTTGAATAGCTGAGCTGAGTTTTGTCCGTGTTCAGTTGTGCAAACAAGTTTCATTATTGCTAACTCCTAATGATGAATGCTGATATCTTTTGCTGCAAAACGTTATCAGACATTTTGGGTATTTTTGAATCTTAAATGCAAATGTCTACTGATGATTGATGCCAGAAGTTTAAGTCTATCTTTAAGATGTTGAAAGAGCAAGTTTAGAAACGGATTATATATTATGGGCAAAACCACAAAGAGCAATTATACATATATAACAGATCATGAATAAAGGCCACCAATATTTATCAAGATAAGACCATGTTTCAGAAAAGCGTTTTTTATTCGCCATTTCAGGTGTACAAACTATACAACAAGAATGCAAACATTAGCTAACACTAGTCGATCTGTATGCTGCACGCTCCTCAATATTGCCGAAGCTTTGTGCATGAAAAACTGTCCAAAACATTGGCATGCCCATGTCAGCCAAAGATGTCTTCTGCATGAAATGAGGTTTCACCGCAGGTATGAGTTAAGAGTGGTGATGCTACATTTTGTAATCTCCGAGCACTGATCCTGGTTCTTCTTGATCCTGTAGAAATACTCCACATAGTTGGATCGTCCCATGAGCTCCACAAAGTCTTCATCATGAGTGATAACCAGCAGCTGGAAGTTACGCTGGCGAGATCGGCTCTTGATGATCCTATAAAAATCCAGATTTTTTAAAAACAATGAGTTCAGCTTGGTCTGTGGATGTTGTATAACATGTTCAAAGAAAACCATAAACGATGTTTAGAAAGGCCTTAATTAGGATTTTTTTAAATTAGGATGTTAACATGTGCATCAAACACCCCTAGATTTCTTGATTAAATAAATAAACACATTATTAGACTATGTGTGAATGCTCATTCACAATGAAGAAAATCCACAGCCGTGAATAAGCATTTTAGAAAGACATCATACAAAACAGAAACTGCTGATAAAAAATAAATGACTCAATAAATGAATGATTAAATTAAAGGTAAAGTTCACCCAAAAATGCCACCATTTATTCACACTCAAGCTGTTTCATACCTGTATCAATTTCTTTGTTCTGATGAACACAATGAAAGATGTTAGCAACTGACATTTCTGTGACATCACTGACTAGCATAGTAGGGAAAATGACGAAATGTTTCATTTTTTTGTTTTGTTGAAGAATTGTTTTATTTTGAAGAATTTAGGAAAATTTAGGAAAGAAAACAGTTCAAGGGAACCTTTGATTTTTTTTTCCTACTGTGGTAGTCAATGATGCCCCAGAAATCTCAGATTAGAAAGAGTCCCTGTCAGTGAAAACCAAGCTCAAGTCATTTTTGTTTGTGATTTAGAGCGGCTTACACAAGACCGTTTTCAACTAATAACTGAAAACTTTTTATGCGCTTTGGCTGTTCCTTTCCACGAAAATGGTGTTTTGGGGTCACAAAGTGCAAATTTTGAAAATGACGGCATTATCGTTTCTGTCTAAACTCTTAAGACGGCATTATGCATGCTTATTATGCGTTCAGTCTTTAGGCATGCGCGGGTATTCCCCAAACAATAATGGCGGCATCCATGCGGCATGTTTGTGCCATGTGACATACTTATTATCATTTTTAGCAAAAAGGAAATTGCGGCGCTACAAAAAGCGGAGACATTGTATTTTATATGCACACTAATATAAACACACATACCACCAACAAAGTGAATTAAAAGTGCTTTTAGATTAAACCAGTGTATGTGCGCAAGCACGTCAGGTTCTTTATAGCGCAACAGCGCCATCAACTGGCCTGGAATGCATATATTTTATTTGTTTTCCAGATAAATGTATACTTGAAACTTTTCAAAAACGTAAAGTAAAAAACGTTTATATCGTGTAAACGCACTCATAAGCCCATTGGACATAGAATCCGAAAACTTAATCAGAAATTTCCACACGTTAAAAAATAAATACAACCTCACGTTGTGTCAACCACATTTACTGCCACAGATATTTTCGTCCGTCATAAAAAAATTCGGACTGGGTTCGATTTTCTGCGTTTATCGCATCTGTAGTAAGGATTTTGAGGTGTGTTTTCACAATTCAGATGGAGCGTACCAACGAGCACCAAAAATGAAGAAGAATAAAATGTAGTTACAATAAAACCATTAATTTCAATTTTCTGAATAAAAAGCTGAGCACAATATCTGAAATTCTATCATATAAATATTTATAGCAATAAACAGAATACATCTAATTTTGTCATTTTTATGCCTACGAAGTTGCTGACCTCATTATTAGATTTAGAACCTTCACCTGGATGCCATAGACAAGCTCACAAATAAACTCCATAACTTACTCCACAAGGGCGTGTGCCAAAGACTCAATATTCTCTCTGTCTAAATTGGTGGTGGGCTCATCCAGTGCCAGAATCCCACAGTTCAGACAGAACGTCTCAGCCAAAGCCAGTCGAATTATGAGGGACGCAAGAACCTAAAGACAAACATACACTAAATAGATCTTTACACATCTATTATACTGTAACTACTGTATGTATGTGGAATAAAACAAAAACAAAGAAAGATTATGCATTCTGATGCGGACCTTTTGTCCAGCACTGCAGCGTCCTCGCATGTCCAAAGCTGCGTCTCCTTTCACCATGACCACTCTATAATTATACGTCCGTCTTTTGACGCCAGCAGATGCGTTCTCATCCACATCAGAGCGGATTTCCACATACTCTATGTCTGAGGAACAACATCAGCAGCACAGTAAGAGCTCCATTCATGTATCAGAACTATCAAGCATTTACACATTATCATGTCATATGAGAATAAAGCAATAACAACAAATACAATATACAGTGCCCTCCACTATTATTGGTACCCTTGGAAAATATGAGCAAAGAAAGCTGTAAAAATAAATCTGCATTGTCTGATCTTTTATTAAACATGATTTATTAAAATTATACATTTCATTCAAGTAAAACAATTTGAAGTGAGGGGAATATCACATTATGAAAAAATGTTGGTCACAATTATTGGCACCCTTAGAAATTCATGAGTAAAATATCTCCCAAGTATATTCTAATTTTCTTAGCACACCAATGTGCACACCCAACCCCCCCTAATCATTTATCACAATGGATAAAACCAAAGAATATAGTTCTGAGGTGCAATATAGTTCTGTTGAGCTACACAAAATAAAAAATGTCTTTAAGGAAATAATTGAAACATTAAACAACATAAAATAATCTAATTTCCAACATCAGGGCAATGATGAAGACATTTTAATGGTCTGGAGATGTTGAAATTAAGCTTGAAACAGGATGTGTGTCTATATTGACTCAATGCACAGCGAGGAGAAGAATTTGAGTGGACAAAGACAATTTCAGAAACAAGTAGAATTTTGGGGTCAGACAGCATTTAATAAAATAAGGAAAACTGCACCTCCATCACCACAAGCGGTTTGCTGTTCAAGAAACAAATATTCTGCTCTTATGCAAAAATAAACTGCACCATATTAAACTGCCAAATTAGATTTTCAACCAGGACTGGGGTCTATGGCCATATGGAATGAAAAATAGTTTTCTTGGCGGTAACACAAGATAAGTTTGGTGCAATATACTTGCAAACCTCGTCAGACATAAAAGAAAAGAATCCCAAAGTGTTTTTCATGGGGATGGAGGTTACAGAACGTTTCGAATACAAGGGTGCGAATAATTGCGACCAGGGTGTATAAGAGATTTGTTTCCCCCTAATGTGATATTCCCCCCACAAATTGTTTCACTTTAATGAAATGTTGGAATTTTGAAGATTTTTTAAATAAAAGATTAAAAAGAAGAAACAATGCAGATTGATTTTTACAGCCTTCTTTGCTCATATTTACCAAGGGTGCCATTAATAGTGGAGTACACTGTATGTGCAGACAATTCTTTTTTTATGAGACTTTATGAGTTTCATGAGTTCACCTTGTCCTCTGTATGTGCTCCTCCACAAATCTCTGATGATTTTATTAATCTCCTCCATCTTCATGCTGTGAAACCTCATGATTGTTCTGTAATATAAAAGTATCATATAAATAGAATACATAAAGACTTTTCATAATTGACTCATTGTCATGTCATTGTAAATCTAAACAGTAATCGAATGTAACCCTGCCTGAGAAAACACAGCCAAAGGTTTTTTTGCCATTTATTCTTTTCTAACATAAAATCATCTTATAGAGAATATTCTGATATCTGATATCGTTAACACTGACTGAGAAATGCTATTTCAATAATTAAATCACAGTTAAATGAAATCAAAGTTTGATGCTTTATATCTAAATTATATGAAAAAAGCCTGGACTTTTGGCCCGGAAAGAACCAACAACCAAACTAAATTGACTTCCATTGTATGGACACAAAATCACTGCGACGTTTCTCAAAATATCTTCTTTTGTGTTCCACAGAAGGAAAAAGAAATACTAATTGAATAAAATGTTTTTTATTTTAAATTAAATGTTATTGTAAAGTGTGAAAATACTAAATGAATGAAACAAATGTTTTTATTTCTCTGTGTATTTTTTATGAAGTTTATCGTTTTTTTGCAGAGCAGTTGCTTTATTTTCACCATGACCATGACTAACTGTTTTTTCCCTTTTTATTAGAAATGATATTAGCATCTAAGCATGGTGAGCCCTATCAGATGACCACACATCCTCCTGTCTGTGCATACAACAGTGATGGTATCATGGTGAGAAGAATCACTCTGCTCTGATGGGTGACACGTTCATATTTCATTAACTGATAACTACAGTACTTTCCCAGTTTGCGTATGATGACAGACTGTATAAGAAACAAACTGATAATCAGACCCGTAAGTGATGCGAGCGCAATTAAAATATTATTATCCCTTGGAATGTATGAAATTTGATAATGTGATGATAATATTAGCCTGATATTCAATCATGATGATCTACGAAAGGGATTCCTTCAAGGGATAGTTCCCATTGACCTGCATTGGTTTTGTGTTCATACAACAGAAGTCGTTTGGTTACCAACATTCATATTTCATACACTCAAGCGATTAAGACTAACAATTGAAGAATCATCAAGGTTTGAAAGTCTACATAATTTCTCTTCACTGCAGATGTGCGCAGTCATGACGGCAGACACCCACAGGCCTGCTGATGTCAGTTCTGTGAAGGCAAAGCGTGATACTGATCTACACAAACCATCATGACCCGGGACTTCCTCTGCGTATCCCTTACAGTAACTAGGCAACATCAATTTAGCTGCCGGCATTATTTATAATGCTGACTGCATTGTTTGATATTGATTAGATATTAATGTGATCTCTGTATGTGCAGAATAGAGAGCAATGCAAATAAGGAGCGTTGACCAAAGCTTGAATGAAGGAAATGCACCGCATTTTGCTGTGATTATGACGTGTTCTACATTTACATTTAGCAGACGCTTTTATCCAAAGCGACTTACAGATGAGGGAAACATTGGAAGCAAATGGAACAACTTAAGGACAATTAAAAGGATAAGAGCAATAAAAGAAAACTGGTCTCATGTAGACTACAACAGTATACATACAGTCAGGTCCATAAATATTGGGACATCGACACAATTCTAACATTTTTGGCTCTATACACCACCACAAAGGATTTTAAATGAAACGAACAATATGTGCTTTAACTGCAGACTGGCAGCTTTAATTTGAGGGTATTTAAAATGTTTTTGCTATCTCTCTGATGGGTTTGTTTTGCTTCTTCAGCCGAATGATGGCTTGCTTCACTGATAGTGACAGCTCTTTGGATCTCATCTTGACAGTTGACAGCAACAGATTCCAAATGCAAATAGCACACTTGAAATGAACTCTATATTTTTTTCTACAGGTCTGAGTGTTGTGAGACTGGCTTACACCATTTCCTGATCCCAATGCTGATCATTGTTTTGATAAAATTTTAATTTTCAACAGCAGCCGTTAAGTTAAGAAACACTTTAATACGGCAAGCAAGTGCAATTTATTAAGTAACGAGCCAAGTTAAAACTTCTGTCATCATTTACTCGCCCTCGTGTTGTTCCAAATCTTGTTCAACAAACGTCTTTGTTCTGATGAACACTGAGAAAGATATTTGGAAGAATGCTTGTAACCAAACAGTTCTGAGCCACCATTGACTCCCATAGTAGGAAAAAAAACCAATGGTGGTCAATAGTGCCCCAGAACTGTTCCTTTCCTACATTCTTCTAAATATCTTCTTTTGTGTTCAACAGAACAAAGAACTTCATACAGATTTGGAACAATTTAAGGGTGAGTAAATAAGGACAGTCTTTTTTAACAAACCTCTAAATACTCACCTGAGGCCATAGATCAAATGCCACATTAAGCACAATGGGACTCCTTTATCAATCTAACGTTGAAATGAGGGCAGATCCGAGCGCAGAATCGTCTTACGCCAGGGTTAACGTGTGATTCATCAAACATGCTGGATTGTACCTTGATAAAAGCGGCGGCTAAAATTGGTCATAATTTACATATCACGCCCCTAAAATTAGGGTGTAGACGCCTCGCCTCTAGATTTTGCGACATGGAGAACCATAATCCGGTCAAAAGAGGAACTTTTCCGATTTTGAAATTAAAGTTTAACTTTCAAAGGAAGTAAAAAAAAACTGTTTGGAAAGAGATCGCTATTGTCAACAGCGTTGGTGTAGTGAACCGAACTCCGAATTTTATTTATTATTAGTGTTTCACTATTATTTTTACGCCGAAAGTATAGTTGTTGCTTTGATTTACTTTGGTTGTATTATGCATTTAAATTTAAACAAAATTAATCTGACTTTAGTCTTGAAAAACTTTGTTTTAGTTACATTAATGTATTAACATAAAAACAAATGTAGATATAAATAACTGATCATGTTTACAGTGCAAATATAGAATAATGTTTATATGTAAATGCTTTTGTACAGTTTTCATTTAGGTGCAGAAAAAATATTCTGTGGTGGAGGAAACAGATGCATGTTTCTAAAGTGGATAAAGGTTTAAAATCTAATGCTGCAAATCTTGCATTTCAGGCTGCTTTCAGTTTTATGTTTGCTTCATTTCTTTTTTCTCTTTCAGATCTGTCAGAGGCAGGACCAGCCAGCTGTCTTCATCCCCCACATCCGGCCTGGAACCTGCCACACAAAGCCAGGCAACCTCGAGCTGTGACCCAGTGCGAATCTTCCACCCCATCAAACATTGCAGATCAAACAAATAAAAAACCATCAAAGCATGCATGCTTTGTGTTTTCATTTAAATGCAGATTTTTCAAACAAAGAAGCTATCATGTTGAAAAAAGGTAAACTTACCCATTGCTTGTTATTGATTAGTGTAGGTTTTTAAATATTTTACTTTCAATTGGGTTAAATGATGTTAGAAGTAGCCTTAAAGCTCTTTACACCAAAGCACCCGCTAACCTTGCAACTTAAAACAATTAAATGATCATATAATAAGGCTGGAATGGAAAATACTTTATTAATGTAATGAAAATAAGAAATCGCTTAGCAATCTATTTTTATATTTGTTATACTTTTTTTGTCATGATTCCTTATCAGTTATCAAAAGGGTAAAGCATACACAGACCTTCGCCCTATCTAAAAACCTGCGTACACGAGCTGAGACCCGTCGTGAGATTTTATCTTACCAACCGCTCACATCCATTTAGATAAGTGCCAGGTTTTGCGTGGAAACGACCGTACCCCCAGTTTTCACGTTTAAAAAATGAGGCCCAATGGGATGCACCGATCCGTTACTCTGGATCAGGTTCAATTCTGACCTTTTACCTTTGGATGTTACTCACAGGCTTCAACAAGGACTACAGCAACTGTCATGAAACCACCGTAAATGTCATGCACAATATTCAAGGTCTACTTTTAAGAGTAACTTTCCCCGACACATACATTTTAACAATACATACATCTATATTTTTGGTGAATATCCTGATTTAAATTCATATCTATAACACACAGCATCTGGTTATTGTTTAAGTGTGTTTTCGATTTCGGAGTCCCTATGATGTCAAGAGGGTCTCACGCTCTGCCCATACTGACTCAGCTGCTCCTATTGCGTTTGATGGCCGAGTTAGATTTCCTTGAGTCAAAGGATCTTAGTTGCTTCTGACGGTGTTCTGAACCACATCAAAAGCAAACCCACACACTCTGACACACACACACACACAGACACACACATAAAAGTTTACGGCTGAAAACCCCCCAATGTAATACTTTCCTGTAGCTCGGTGGTTAGAGCATGGCACAAGGTTATGGGTTCAATCCCAGGGATTGCGTAAACTTGGATACAAATGTATCGTGTAATACAATGCGAGTTGCTTCGGATAAATGCGTCTGGCAAATGCATAAATGTACTTACTGGTCTAGGGCTTTGTAGTAAATATCCAGGTCCTTATTGGCCAGCTCTGTCGTTCTCATCTCTATCATTTTGTCTCTGTAGATATCCTCGGCTCGGCAGTATTGGTTCTCGTTGAGCTCCTTGCGGAAACGCAGGATCTCGTCCTCGTAGCCCTTCTGTCGACCGAGAGCCACGCTGCGGTTCTTTTTCAGTTCCTCTAACTTTCGGTCCACTTCTCGACGCTCGCTGCCAGCAGAACATAAACTATTATGTCACCTCTCATGTTTTTTTATTGATCTATGTATACAAGCTGTCATAATAAGGTAAACATAATAGCTGAAGGTAACGGTGACCTATCAGCATGCTGTGCAAATAAAATCTTCTGAACTTCAGAAGCTGTGTGAGGTTCATCTATCTAGGACTGGTAGATTTACTCTATATGCCAGCGGATGTGATCTCGTACTTGCGCAGTTGCAGGACCTGCATGTTGCCCATCTCCTTGAGCAAAACGTCACGTTTCCTGGACACCTCCTTCAGCTCTTCCACCCGTTTCCGTAAGGTCAGGTTATCCTGGAGCCAGCGCTCCTGAACCTGTAAAAAAAAACTACAATTGTGTTTCCACAAATACAAGACAAAAACAGATCAAAACTATTTCCAATACACAAATCAGGACACATATATGCCGTTAAATGAGGTTAAATGAACTGCAGTACTTACTGTACTTAAAAAGAAAAATTACAATTCGCAAACTTCTTTTAACTGATCCCTGAACTAAAAATCACAACCTGGACGGTCTCTTTAAAAGTTAAATAAGGGTTATGATGGATTTTACTTCGGTATGCGGTTTGAAATCAACAGGAAAAAAGAGCAGGGCGACTATACGCCATAAGAACATCAATTCAGAAGACGAGAAAGCTTTGGAAATGGGCACCTTCTGAGTGTCAATGTCTTGGCGAAAGTTGC
This sequence comes from Triplophysa dalaica, assembly GCF_015846415.1. NCBI lineage: Eukaryota > Metazoa > Chordata > Actinopteri > Cypriniformes > Nemacheilidae > Triplophysa > Triplophysa dalaica. The sequence continues at coordinate 15,782,005 of NC_079560.1, read as the reverse complement.
CCATGTCTTTATTAATCTTCTCTCGTTGTTTCTCCGCCGCATGCAGCTGTTTGTCCACCTCTTGTAGCTCGGTTTCTTTTTCCTGAATAAGAAACAGAAGAAAAAGTTAAACTTATGTCAAATCAAAAATGTCATACAGAAAAATGGAAAAGGAAACGATCATACTACCTCTTTATAGCTGTCTTTGCCCTCTTCGATGTACCTTGTGATCTCTCTTTCGATTAGAGTCAGGTTTTTTACTTTCTCCTTAATCGCGTTTATCTAAAAGGAAGTGTACATCATCCTTCATCTCTAATAAAAAATAAACATGCCTTCCATGCCAATACTAAGCGTAACGTTTGAGTCATGAATATGAGGACGTGTATGTAGCACCTTCTCCTGGCCTTCCTCTTGTCTGTGCCTCCTCCGTTCAGCGAGGTCCTGTTTGTCCTGCTGGAGTTTCTCCAGAGAAGCAGCTAGAGGAGACAACTGATCCTTCGCCTCCTGATAAACACACGAACCGTTATGACAATCGATATGAACTGTTGACTTGTAAGAGATCGATCATTCAGACGGTAAACAAGTAAACAAGTCTCCCCACCCGGATGTCTCGATGGAGCGTCTGGATCTCGGTGGTGAACTCCACGCACTGCTCTTCCAGCTGCTGACGTTTCTGCATGTCGCTGGAGATCTGAAGCTTCTCTCCGCGGATCTCGTTGACTCTGCTCTTCAAGACCTGGATCTGCTCCTGCTGGTCCTGGATCAGTTTCCTCTTAAGCTCGATCTTACTGCAGGCTGAACATTAGGAACATAACAGAATATGGCCCCTCAGTTTTCTTCATCTGTAGTATGTACTTGCAGTAATAAGCAACGTATTTGACTACAGCAGTGATCCGCTGCTAAACGTACTTGTGTCCAGGCGGTGTTGGGTCTCTTGTTTCTCCTGGCTGACCTGCTGCATGTTGCGACTGAGGTCAACTCCCTGCAGTCTGGCCGCATGCTGGGCGATCTTCCTCTCCACGTCCTTCAGGTCATGCTGAAACGAGCAAAACCCAGAGATATTTAAGTTTGTTTATTGTAGTTCTATTAACATTGTGATTAAAACACAACTATTGACGAATCAGAATCAAGGAACTGAACTAATCACTTTATCTCAGCTTTCATTTTAGTTCTGTTTCTATTTATTTACAGTGACTGTGATATTACTTCAGGTTATCGCTAAAGCAACATTTCTAATGTTCATCTAGTTTTATGATTAGGACTATGCTTTTCTACATTTCAATATACAGATATGTTTTATTAGGTTTTGTTAAAGGTGGGGTGACACAGTGTTTCATGCATTCTGACTTCTTTACAATGTTAAACATGCTGGCTTCTCATGCTTGACACGGTCAACTTGTGAAAAAACGAGCTGGACGTATGAGGTAGTATTTCTGTGCTGGATACTTCCCCAGCATTCGTATAGGTTTCAGAAAGTTTTTTTCGAACTTGAAAATCTGTTTCATAACAACTTTGCTTAGTCGCGTATTTGAAAATTCACCCAGAAAAGCACGCCCACGTGTCAACCCGCGAGAGCCAGAAGAAAGAGCAGACCCACACATCAACCAGCTGGAGCAATAGAGAGAGAGCACTGAGTTCGGGAAGTTCAGCTGTGTTTGTTGGGTCACTGCATTTCGGTGCGAAATGATATATAAACTAGAGCACGACCAATATATTTTTTGGGGGGCCGATATTGCAGAGTAAATAGGCAGATATTCTTGGTGAGTATAATATATAGTATATATAGTCCCATTTGTATTAGCCTGACTCAGACATTTAAAATATTGAAGATCAGTAAGTAATAAGCAAATTTACAAATAAAAAAAAATCTGTGTTCCAGGTGGTTCATAGTAATGGGTCGAGAAATTAAAAATGTAAAATAACACTTACTTGTTTAAATAAAAATTGAGTTTATTGTATAAATTAAGATTAAATCTTACTAAAGAAATAATTTAATCAGTGAGGAGCAGTGGGTGTTTTTTGTCTTTGTCCTTTGTTTGTATATTATGCTGCTGGCCCTTTAAGAGATGTATGGATCCAAAATACTGTAATACATGCATTTTATTTGCACACTGTTTAAGTTCACTTAAGATACAATTGATTACTTTTACAAGGACACTTGCTATATAGGCATTTTGGGCATAATCTTGTGTGGATATGTCTGTTTAAGAGTATGAAGTCAAGAAACAGAACTCTTTACAGTCCATTAGAACCGAATCGAGATCTCTTTCGTGTCTTCTTAAAAATGTTTAAATGGCCAGGCTTACCCCAGGCCATCTGGCAGTCTGTTACATAAACACATTTTATTTTGCAATATTCACGTAAATGTGGTGATCTAACACTTATAATGATGTGACAAAGCTATGTAAGGGAGGCAGGGTATTTAACAATTGAACAATAAACCATATTTTCTAAAATGAGTCTGACAAATATAACAATTCCGTGAAATTCTGCATTATACAGATAATTTATTTTCTATGACTGGATTCTGCAATACCGTCCGTGCTTTTTGCATCGCGGAGAATCATAGGGTCATACTAATGTAGCAAACGAGTATGATAAACTCAATGTGAGATTGAAAACGCCAGTGGACATAACGTTCCACATTGAGTCACCGCTTGACTGTCTGAACGAGAGAGCTTACTGAAGTGAAAGGTTTGGCTTGTGTTACGTGACCTTGGTCGCCAGTAGCAAACGATGGACGTGTTCTGCTGGATGAACCAAATAAATAAACCATTTACAGAATTTAGAATTTTATCTGTGTTCTGTAAACAAAATGTCATATCGGCATCAAATCGGCAGCATATATGCCAATGCCGATATTTCTGTGACATTGTTTCTGTGAAATGCTGGATTTGCAGATCGATTGACTGATAGATGGAGCGGTTCCAGCGCTAAAAGATGCTGGGCATGAACTGCACACTGTAAGTCAAACTGAGTCATATGTCTGTGTTTTGTTGGCAATGGATGCGCACATGCTTTAGTCTGGCGTACAGGGTGTCTTCTGTTTTTCGGAAATAATCGTACAGATGAATCTGTCATTCATAAATGTGATCAAACTAAAGACTCTTTGAAGATACAAAGTATGCAATACTAATCTATAGTAGTGTTGTCACGATACTGAATTTCTAACTTAGATTCAATACCTAAAAAAATAACAATATTCTATATGATTTTCGATATCACATGGAAAAAGTGCCATAACAAAAAGGCCCCCAAATTTTTACTTTTATTTAAAGTTAAATTGAACAAGACTAGACAATGGGGTATATTTTTACATTACCTACTAATTGTTCATCTAATCTAATAGATTTACTTTTCAAAATCAAAGTTGTCTTTGTCAGTATAAATGGACCAGAGCTTACATAAATAGTTGAGAGATGAATAAAGAGATTAAAGATTTTAATAAATACTTGAACAAATGTACCGATCATTCATTGCTCATTAATGTAAATAGCCTACAAAAGAAAACACATGCCATTTATGACAGATAAAGACAACTGTGTTTTATCCTTCTCTTCTCTTCTTCACTTTTATTCGATCTTGCAAGGTGTGATGCTGCACAACTCAAATCTTAAATTATTTTCTGACCAGCCAATGGAAATCGTGTATGTGGGATCACAAAGCCTAGCAAGGCATCACTGTTTCTGCATGATGTTTTGGAATGGTAAGAGTTAGTTTTTTTTTATATTCAAGTGTGGGATGCACTTAAGATTGTATAGTCAGCTGTACAGTGTAATCTTGTCTCAATATGACAATAGAATGAACTTGCTTCATCAAAATGAAAGTGTATCAATTCATTATGCTTTATATGTCATGTTTCACTGATTGACTCTGTTTGACTGTGTGTTAGGAATGACCTGGTAGCGATCCATGAGCGAGATGTCTTGCAGACAGGCTTTGGCTGTGTCTTCCTCAGACGTGAGTGTTGACAGCAGTGTCTCCAGCTCCTCAATGTCTCCTTTCAGCCTCTCGATGTCGCGATTCGAACTCTGGAGTTTATTCCTGAGCTCGGGCAGCTCTTTCTCCTGAAGCTCCATGATAGACTGTCTGTAAGTACACAACATATAGACAGAGATTGAACTTCAGGACTGATGGAGTGATGATAAATAGACACGTGAATCAATGTGTAATTTTGACTGACATACACATGCCAATTGCACAAATGTAGATAAAGTCATTTTAGTGGAGTAAGCGGGGCGAGACCGTGGTTCGAGACCGGTGAGTAATTGTAAAAGAGTGCCAGTTGTGCGCGCACCGGTCTCGAATCACGTAGGAGATCAGGAACATATAAGAGAACGAGCGACCGGACCGTCGAAAAGAGAGAGGACCGGGCCTGAACATGTTTGTATTTGTATTTATGTTTTGTTCGCCGGCAGTCGGCCGTGAGGGGCCGCCGGCTTTTATTACTTTATTAAATGTTTAAATGTTTGCCGGTTCACGTCTCCTTCCTTCCCTACTTTGAATCTCTCTACAGTCATCATTTGGTGTCTTTAGAATTAATGCTATGTCATGCATTCTGACGTAGTATTCTTGATAATAATTCTGGATCCCGATTTCGTCAAAGGGATCCTCTACCTTTAATTTGGCAATTCTCCTGGAAAAGCACAGCAAGGTGAGAGAAACAGCCTGCCCACGAGCCAACCAATGAGCGAGACCCACTAACCATCAATATTTTCTGTACTGGTCCATGATGGGCTGCGCTGCAGCTTTTTGCTCTGCGACAGTGAAGTTTAGGCGGGGTTTTTCCTGCATTGAGAAATTGGGGCGGGCGCATCCGTGCAAATGTCGGGTGTCTTCACAAGAAATGCTGCGTGCATTTAACAGACTGTCACTGTTTCGATAGCACACTAAGGCGCTAAAAAGAGTTGTAGAAGAAGAGCAAGCTGTGTTTCACGGCTGTTTGTTTTGCATCAAAGTACATTTAATTTCTTAAATTAACATGACGTACATCATTGTAATGTCTTTAGCTGTGCAGGTGGATTGTTGAATCAGTGTATACTGTACACAGTGAGTTGAACGCACATTGCGTTCAGAACGACTCGGACACAAATTACTCATTTGAACCGATTAATTATCACTATTGAGCCTTTCAGTCACAAGCGAATATAAGAGATAATTGAATCGTTTAAAGATAGAGAATGCAAGATGTGAATGAGCTTTGATCAATAATTAATTAATTCAGTTGGCTATTGCGGGCTGAAAAGTTAGTTGAAAATAATAAAAAGCATTATTTGATTACAAAAAACATTTCTGTTTGGTTGAATAAATGTAATGTTTTATATAACTGAATAATTGTCTTTTTCATCTTATTATATTAGACATTTTAACGTGTAGGCCTTCATGTGTGTAAAAGATCAGGAAAGCACCACCTCCACAGGCATGAACTGTACGCGGTAAGTCAAACTAAGTCATACGTCTGTGTTTTGTTGGCAATTGGCGTGTACGTGCATAATGTACAAAACACGAAGGGATTAATGTGATGATGTGTTCCTTGTTCTTGCTGTAGTTCCATCCCGCTCTCCCCTCTAGTCCCACCTCTAGCAGCTCTTGTTTTTCCAGGAATAATCGTACAGCTGTATCTTTTGTAAACGTGATCAAACTAAATACTCTTCAAAGATACGACATATGCAATACTACTCTATAGGTACTCAAGATTAATATGAGATTGGCAGAAACTGCTTGTGATAAGTGATCTTTAAGAACAATTATGTCTGAATGATTTCAACATTTGTGGCGACAGTCTCTTGCCTGATTGGCTTTAGTGCCATCATTTCATCCCGTCTGTGCTCTTTCCTCTTCAGGTCCTGTTCTGTGTTCTTCAGCTTGTCTGGGACAAGCCGCAGTTTGGACTGCATGTCGTTGACGACGTCCTGGTGCTCGGCCTCTGATGGGAAGACGCGCTGACACACGGGACAGCACGGTTCGCCCTCCTCCGTCAGCTGACTGATGAACTGACTGTACACAGCTGTGGCGCCCGCCAGCATGGCTGTGAAGGATAAAAGCAAGACAAAGAATAATTAAACTTAAACTAGGTTTTAACTCATTGTGATTATCTTGTTTCATTATTATTATCCATTGATTTATTCATTTATTTAGTTCGTTTATTTATACTGTTGCTAGCATGTATTAAATTTCTTTTGAATGACATACTTTGTGTTATTTTTCTCTACGACCATCTACTCATTCCATTTCAGCCAAAATACTGACTCATTTTAGAAGTTAGTTTACAAGGACCCGTCAGGGTCATGTTGTTATCATTCTGGAAAATAATCAAAAGGTTTTTTCAGTCATGATGACGTCAATATGCAGGCCTGGACCGGATGACTGCGTTGCGTGGATTTTCCATAAAACCGACAACTCATTGGTAACATCAACTTACCAAAAGCAACCTCTGCTTGCTATGTTTATCACATGACTAGCTTGCATCTCATTTGTGTATGGAAAACAATTTATATCAGGCACTTATATTTAATGCAGTCTTGATATTGAATTTCATGTTGTTACAAGTACAATCATTACATAGCTGACATACTAACGTCTACATCTATTCATTAGATTTACAATACCCACCCCAACACAAAAACATCCTGGTGAGTAACAAACATTTGTGTAAATTTTAAGTGGGTCAAGTCAACCCACGGCTTGACCTCTATATGACTGTCTATGAGTGCAGTACCTCTCTGTTTGGAGCATTTCTCGAGATCATCCTGCAGTCTGCCGAGGTCTGACTCAAAGTCTTGACTTCCACACACATTAAACAGCCTCTCCTCATAGCTGCTCAGCTGTTCTTCCTTACGCTTGATCTCTGCCGTGTAATGACTCCTCTTCTGTTCTCCAGACGCCAGTTCTTTGCTACGGACCAGATGTTACAGGAGCTTTAGCTCATCAAGCAACACCATGGATTTAAAACATTCTTATGATGATGGATGGTCTCTTAATAACACCAAAAGACATTCTAATATTAGGATGCACAAAGAGGATTTTGTTTTGGCCAATACTGATTTTAACAAGCAACTATGGTCCGATTCCGATATTGGTCAATTGCATAATACTTTACAATACTAGCTTGTTTTGTTCTGCATTTCTCCATTTACCATTTTAAGAGAAGCAGAATTTAAGATAAAAATACAATAAGGCAACATGACAATCTTCAAAGGTGTTTTTTTCTATCCAATATTTCTTTTAATACCAAAAAATGAATCATATTTGACTTAACATCAAACATTTCTTTAATAAACTGAAATAAAAGTCTGTGCTGTTGCTATTTAATTACTTTGCTCAGAGAAAAATGTTGGATTTTTCAGACATGGAATTCATTGCCTCCATGCAGCTATTTAATAAACCATCATTATCTCTCTTTTTCATGCTATTGCCAATATGCCGACGGTGTTCAATTTATCAAATATCGGACGACTATCATCGTTGGCCGATACATCTGTGCATCCCTATCTAATATGATACATACAATTTAAGATATGTAGTATAATTGCCTTAATTAAGCAAGAAATGACTGGCTATACTATTAAAATAGCCTCACAGATCTATGAGATTCAGATCTTAAAGTTATAGTTCACCCCCCAAAAAAATCCTGTCATCGTTTATTCACCCTCCCTCTAATCATTTTAAACCTTTCTGACTTATTTTTCTTCTGCAGAGCGCAAAAGAAAATATTTTGAAGAATGTGTTAACCGGCCCCCATTCACTTGCATTGGATTTGGATCAGTACAATATGAGTGAATGGGAGCCAGTTCTGTTCGGTTACAAACTTTCTTCAAATTATCTTCTTTTGTGTTGTGCAGAGGAAAGAAACTCATTCAGGTTTGAAATGACAAGATGGTGAATAAATTATGACAGAATTTCATTTTTTGGGAGCACTATCACTTGAACATAAACTGTTTTTATATTTATATAAGTCAATTCTTGAATTCCTTATTATTAAGCCTGATTTGAAACTCTTTGTATATCTCAAGACGACAGTATTCCAGTATGTGGGAGGTTGTACCATGATGTTTAAACAATGTTTCCTGTTATCAGGGTCTAGTACAGTATGTTTGCATGTCAGTCATCATGTAAACTCCTCGTCTTCTATAGGAAATGTATAATATAATATAGGAAACATCAAAATTCATGTTAAATACGCTCTTATAAACAATAAAGTGTGGCACTCACTTTAGTTTGCTGAGCCGATCTCTAGTAGTGTTAATCTCTCTGGATTTCGTGTGGATCCAGTCTTCCAGCTGTCTCTTGTTTGGAAAGTGTCCTAACAGAGACACTAGATCTTCATTGTGTCTTGACTTGATCTTCCTCACTTGCTCTTCTTTATCCATCTACAATCCAACATAAAGAGTTTCTAGTATGCTCAACACTGTTATAGTGTGCCTGTGTTACTTGCACTGCATTGCGCCATACAGCACCTGATTGTACTGCATATTTACAATGTACATAGGGTGCTAATGCATGGAATGTTGAAGAAGACTATTACACAAAATGATTACAATTCAAGAAATTGTCATTCCAAATTTGAAATGCAATTTCCATGGAAATGGAACATCATCAGCTGGCCTTTACAATAAATATCAATAACACTTGACAACGTTGACATTGCCCACATTCCCCCAAGTACTAAAAGCAACGTTTTTGTCAAAATGCATTCCTAATTGAAAGAGTGAAATTGATCACATCAAATATATTTTGTAGTGTCACTGTACTACAGAGTGAAGTGTTAATATATTGTCAGGTATCTCCGGATATCATACAGTATTGAAGGAAACATTGCATTAAAGTCATTTTTTTGTTTGTGTTTGTTTGTTAAGTGCTATAATCGGGTCCCCGGTGCATCTTGCAACCCAGAAAACGTGAAAAACAAGATCCCAGTAAATTTGTTTTGGTAAGCCTTTCTCTGCGAGCAGGTTGGCTAGCAATTTCGCCAAGCAAATACCAAGAAATGGGTTGCAGCATTTTGTCTTTCGACTACACTTGCAAAATCCGGGAATGGGACGGAGCTCGAATAGCTTCAGCGTCAGCGACTTTTTATAGCACAAAACCGCTGTCAATCAACAGGGAAATGCTCTGTGACGCTACGGGAATGTTTGAGAAGGAAATCAAGTCAGCCGACCTGCTATATGTAGCTGATTCTGAACGAACTCGTCTTCGTGATGAACGCATTTTTAGTCAATAAAATGTTAACACAATAATACATATTTGACCAATATTTTTTGGTAAAGCTGAGCTTCCCTTGCAGTCTTAAAGAAATCCCCACTAATGTGCATGAACCGTATATACAGGAGGATAACGTTACCTCATGATAGTGAAGGGAGCTGTCAGTCACGTGCTACATAGAACATTCAAACCCAGTGTTAGACTAACTCTATATTTATGTAATTTGATGGAGTTTAGCTGTATGTATGATAATACATTATGTGCGTTAATATGTTCAGCTGCGGCAAGCTGTTTGTTTTGCTTATGTCAGGGGCGAACACTGCAGGTTAGTTTCGTTTTAAACGTCTCTAATCATTCGTCCTAAATCTGAAAAATCTGTCACACCATACTAGTTATGCTCTCACGTTGTGGGTGTAACGTTATAACTTGTCAACGACATGCGCTAAAATCCAAGTAATTCCAGGGAGATCTGCAGGTTCCACTCAGAACAGGCCTTGCTACGGTCGACCAAAGAAGTTGAGTGCACCTGCTCAGCATCATATCCATAGGCTGTCTTTGGGAAATAGACGTATGAGTGCTGCCAGCATTGATCTAGAGGTTGAAGGGGTGGGGCGTCAGACCATACACCGCACACTGCATCAAATTGGCTGTCGTCCCAGGAGAAAGACTCTTCTAAAGATAATGCAAACAGTTTGCTGAAGACAAGAAGACTAAGGACATTGATTACTGGAACCATGCCCTGTGGTATATTGAGACCAAGATAAACTTATTTGGTTCAGAGCTTCAGATGGTGTCAAGCGTGTGTGGCGGCAACCAGTGAGGAGTACAAATACAAGTGTGTCTTGCCTACAGTCAAGGGGGTGGGAGTGTCATGGTCTGGGGCTGCATGGGTGCTGCCGGCACTGGGAGCTACAGTTCATTGAGTGAACCATGAATGCCAACATGTACTGTGACATACTGAAGTAGAGCATGATCCCCTCCCTTCAGAGACTGGGCAGCAGGGCAGTATTCCGATATGATAAAATCCCCAACACACCTCCAAGATGACCACTGCCTTGCTACAACATACAACATATTGACACTTAGGGCCCAATTTGGACTTTTTCTATTTGGGGTGTACTCACTTTTGTTGCCAGCAATTTAGACAGTATTGGCTGTGTGTTGAGTTATTTTGAGGGACAGCAAATTTACACTGTTAGACAAGCTGTAAACTCCCTACTTTACATTGTAGAAAAGTGTCATTTTTTCAATGTTGTCAGATGAAAAGATAATAAAATATTTACATTAAATTGAGGGGTGTGCTCACTTCTGTGCTCAGATACTGTACTGATACTGAGCTTATAGTCGATCTCAGTTTCTGATGCGAATCCTGGATGCTTTTTGTCAGAGTCCCGGGTTCATAATCTCACCTTATCCTTCTTCAACATGTCCATCTGTGTACGAGCTGTGGTGTGCGTGTTGAGCGCTTCCATCTCCTGATCCAGTTTGCGCTGGGCCTGATCCAGTTCAGTTTTCTCCCTTTGTAGTTCAATCACTTCAGCCTTCAGACTGTCCACTGTATACGCCTGCATGGCGTTATCAAGCTCACGCTCCTGTGAAAACACACAACAGTGTATATTGCCGTACAATCTATTTTACGTTTCTGTGCATTTTGCATCGACAGGTTGGCTGAGACTGAGCCTCACAATTTAATATAGTGGTTCAAATGTGTGTCTACTGTTATTTCAGTTATAAATCAATACATTTTTTGTTAAAACAACTGTTCTGTGGACTTTATAGACACAACAATAATACGTAAAGAGGACTGACCGCTTTCTGAAGCTCAGTTTCCAGCTCCTGCAGTCTGCTAGATGAGCCCTCCAGTCTCTGCAGATCAGACTTGATGTTCTTCAGTTCCTGCTGTTTCTTGGCCTGCATGTCTCTCTTCAGCTCAACAGTTCTCTCCAGGCCTGTCTTCTTATCACGAATATCATCTATGTTTCGCTGCTTCTGTGCCTCCTTCTCTTGCATATCACGCTGATTTATTCAGTGAACACACATAGGACAAACCTTAATAGGAATTGTAACATCTCATAGTCGTTTGTGACATTTAGTCTAAGAACAACTGGTGAATAACTAGTTCAAAGCCCTATTTCTATCTTCACCTATTCTTAGTTTTGACCAAAACATACTCCTAGGTGGTGGTACATTGAATCTTTCTCAAAATGGGATAATATCATTTTGAAATTAACTGTAACAGTGAATACATGTACATTTTAAGTCCTAAATGTTGCCAAAGTCACTGTTACATAATCAGGGAGATCTGAACAGTGTCATAAAGATGAAGTATCTACCAAGCTTTGGTTGAGAGCTTCTGTGTCCTGATCCAGTCTTTCTTTGACCTGTGTGTTGAAGCTCTGGAGCTGTCCTTCTCTAAGAGGGGTCCGATCATAGCCCTCCAGCTCCAGGAAAGATGCCAAATTCTTCACCTGGCTGTCCCTCTTTTTTATGTTATTTGTGTGCCTTTCTGCCTCCAATTTTAGGCGACCTTTAAAAAAGTTGCAAAAATAAACCTATCATTTTTACTGAGCAAAAAAATTATAATAATTGTGACCCTGGATCACAAAACCAGTCTTAAGTAGCACGGGAACATTTTTAGAAAAGACAAAAATACATTGTATGGGTAAAATTATCTATTTTTCATTTATGCCAAAAATCATTAGGATATTAAGTAAAGATCGCTCTCCATGAAGATATTTCGTAAATTTCCTACTTTAAATATATAAAAACTTTATTTTTGTGAGTGTTTGGCCTGCTACAGTGCCCCTGATTAACAACTTCAAAGGCAATTTTCTCAATATTTAGTTTTTTTTGCACTCTCAGATTCATGAGTTTTAAAACGGTTGTATCTCAGCCAGATATTGTATTCATATTCAAACAACTCATATATAAATAGAAATCGTATTTATTCAGCAAACAGATTATGTAAAAATCTCAATAAAAAAAATACCCATAAGACTGGTTTTGTTGTCCAGGGTCACAATTAAGTAAACCGCATGTAACTTATTAAATCTTTCATGAATAATATCATTTTTTTGTGTGAATCTAGCACATAAAAAGACACTGCAAACTAAAACCACTGCAACAAAAACAAAACAAAGAAACAAAAATGATAAAGACATATAATATTAATTGACAATTCACTATAGAAATGTGTCTGCAACGAACTTCCTGTTTGAGGCTATATATAGCATGTTTATGAATGATAACTGGACAACATGAGAATTTTGACTACCTTGCTCAACAAGGAGGTCGGATTTGATGCGGTTCATTCTTTGACACTCTCGTCCAGCTCGCTCTAGCTCACGCTGGCACTCCACTAGCTTCCGCTCCTTCTCCTTCACAGTACGCTGATGGTTCTGATACATTTCCTGAAGTTGCTCATCAGAACCTTGAAACACCTGAAACAAGACACAATGTGGTGTGGTGCAAGGCTCTGTCTTAGGCCCCTATGTTGTTTTCCTTGTATGTGCTCTATTTACTGCACCCTCAATTACTGTAGATGCTGACAATAATAACATAAATATTTTCTCACTATAGACCAACACCAATGCAAAACATTTTACAGATGTCTAGTGGAATACAAAGTTAATTAAACAAGTTTTAATGGTGACGTGAAGCAAAAGTCTTGATTGACCTTTGATTCAAAAGGTACATGCCCTTTACTTTCAAACACAATCCATCTCCCTGTTTAAAAAAAATCCCAGAACATGTCATTGGTTATAAAACAACATAAAGCATCCCTTGCTGAACATCCTGTATATGCTTTTAGTGCAAAACAGCTCCCAGCTTAGATGATCATTATCTGGTCCTGCTGACTAATAACTGACAAAGTTAAACTCTTGATATGATCTGAACCGTTTTTTTAGATTACCTGCTCCATCTTTTCCTCTAGTTCACGGTTATCATCTTCCATCTGTTTCTTCCTGCTGTCAAGAGCTTTGATGTCATTGTCCAACTTCATCACTTTGTTGAGGCTGTCATCTATGTCATTAAGTCGATTCTGAAAATATACAGTATGAAACAAATTATTAATCAATGTCAGAACCACAACATTCAGAATTGTCTTTGTATTCTCACCTCCAGCGGGTCAATCTGACTTTCAATGCGCTGGACAGTCTCTTTGGAGGAAGCCAGCTGACCCTCTTTAGTGGACAGCAGCTCTCTGATCTCCTGAGCCTTATCTTTGTTCTGTTTGAGATATTTGAGTTCCAGCTGACAGGATTTAACTGTGGTTGCCTGTTTCAACCTCAGCTGCCGCAGGGTCTCTAATACTTTGATGTACCTTCAAGCCAATGGATGTGGTTATAGGTAGCTGACACATAAAATGTCCAAGTATCAAATTTACATTCAAGGTAATAAAAAGGCAAACTTTAAATTAATGTTCTGTAACTAGTCACTGTAACTTAAGTTTTTAAACCTCTTGCCCAGAATACCTCGTGGCTGAGAAGATCTCATCAAACTTCTGCTTGAGGGCTTTGCCTTCACTCAAAGGCCAGTTGGACTCCTCTTGGTGACAGAAGATGACGTGGTTGAGAACGGCTTTAGAGACGCCCAGCGCTGAAATCATCTCGCGGTCTATTTCAGCACATTTAGAGCTCAGACTTACTTTCTCCCCGTGCCTGACATCAACAGATCAAGTTAGATCAACATATTAAGTGTACATTAATGCTACTGTATATTTCTGTTAGTTGTAGACCTACTTGATTCTGGTAATGACACCCTCAAGAGTTTTGAACTCAGTTTTCTTGCCCTTCTGTGTACTTTGCATGGATCTCTGGACAGCTATGGCATCACCATTTACATCTCGAAACTGGAGTCTGATTTGCGCTCGCACGTCCGTCTCATGGGCATCCTAAAACACACCAACAATTCAATGGATGAATCTGAGGGATAAATGGGTTATGGCTTTAATGCTTTGTCACTCACAGCTCTACATCTTGTATTATTCAAATTACCTTTTATTTGCCCAAGGCTAATTATTTCATAAGGAGAGATGTCAGTGCCAAAGGGAATCAGATATACAGTTAGGGATGCACCGATCCGATACTCTGGATCGGAATTGGGGCCGATCCGGGTCTTTTTTGCTGGATCGGGTATCGGACTGACGGGTTCTCTTCTGTCCGATCCGTTGCGATACCCGTGGATGTTACTCTAAAGCTTCATAAAGGACTAACTATCAGGAAATTACCATAAACGTTGTCATGCACTGTTTTCGATGTCATGTATTTCGATAGCTTTATGCGAGGAATAAACCAATATAGCATAATTAAAAAACTCTGACCTCCGCTGGTGCGGTCATCTGTCAATCTCAATCCAGCATGCGCGTGTCCGGGAACAGTCAGGACGTTACTCGTTCCAAAGTTTTCAATATACTTCATAATCACTAGATAATAGACTTTGGTTTTGTTTAAAATGCATTTTGCCGGAGACTGTACTCTCTGAGTGTAACGTTATTAGATTCAAGCACTGGAAGCGGTCTATGTTATGCGTCATTCATACATAACTTTTAACTTTAGGATGGATTCAATGTTCTATGATTTAAAGACATAACATATCTCTTCTCTTTGTGTTATAACTGTTTTGAACTTGGGAAGCAAAGATCCCCGCGACAACAGGATCATCTCAATCCGGGATGCGCGTGAGTGAAGCGGGTGCATTAAGCGCATCATTCTGCGTTCAATGCGCATGACTTTAAATAACGTAGAAGCGAATGTATTAAGCGCATCATTTTGTGTCCAGGATGTGCATGAGCGAGTTTGGAGAATTTTATACTGTGATAGTTTTGTGTAATAAACAGAGATTTATTTGTTAAACATTTTGTAAGTATCTGTGCTTTATGAGACCACATTTTTGTTTTGTATATATTTTTAAGTTTAATACAGCACTTAATTACATTTAAAAAAAATCATACTTTTAAGTAAAAATACTTAAGTAAAGGAAAATGGTAGATTTTAATTGACTCATGGATATAAAGTAAAAAAACAAACATTTATTTATGGACTGTAGTGGAATAAGTATGATGTGCTTCATACTGTGGGAAAGCATTTTTTGTCCAAAGTACTCTGATAAAGTACAGATATATTAAAATGTACTTGAAAGTAAACATGCTTAACTATCCACCTCTGGGAATAAAAGTTAAAATATGCAAGTCTACTTTGATCATGAAAAACAGTGCTAGTATCGGATCAGAATCGGAATCGGCCGATATGCAGAATTCAGATATCGAAATCGGATCGGAAAGGAAAAAGTAGTATCGGTGCATCCCTATATACAGTATCTCATAGAAGTGAGTACACCGCTCACATTTCTGTAAATAAATATTTTATTATATCTTTTCATGTAACAACACTGCAGAAATGACACTTTGAAGCTGAGGATAATGGTGTAACTAAATGAGTATTTGTTGGGCATCCTCAAACGGAAGGTGGATGAGAGCAAGATCTCTAACATCCACCAGATCTGTCTGTCATCATGGAGGAGTGGAAGAGGATACCAGTAGCAACATGTGAAGCACTGGTGAGCTCCATGCCCAAGAGGGTTAAGGCAGTGCTGGAAAATAATGGTGGCCACACAAAATATTGACACTTTGGGCTCAATTTGGACATTTTCACTTAGGGGTTTACTCACTTTTCTTGCCAGGGGTTAAGACATTTATGGCTGTGTGTTGAGTTGTTTTAAGTGGACAGCAAATGTACACTGTTATACAAGCTATACTCGCTGCTTTAAATTGTGGCAAAGTGTCATTTCTTCAGTGTTGTCACAGGAAAAGATATAATAAAATGCTTACTAAAATGTGAGGGGTGTACTCACTTCTGTGAGATTCTGTTAGTGCTTACATAAAGGTTGGATACCCACATATTGGAATTGTTTCTTTAAATCTGCATTTGGCCGACACCAGATGTGACAAAATTGGATCTGGTGCAGCAATCAGATTTTTCAGATTTTTTTGTGGCAGTGTAACTCAGGACATTGACACACTATATAAAACATAAACTGCATGGACAACATGAATTGGACATGAATTGCAAAACTTGAATGCAACCCTTTCATGACACATTTCATGTAATACATCATATGATATGCAACAACTTGCTAAATAATACTGCTTTCCTGCAGGCCTAGAAAATATCTAATATAAATAAATGATACATCATATTTAGAAAAGTCGTACTTTGGGATCATGGACAAAAGTGTTTCCTTTGCTTCCTGGGGGAAAGTCTCCTGAAGTGATGTACTTGAGACACTCGATGATGGTCTGTAAAAACAACAGAAGGTTTTTGAAGAGCTTAAAATAAACGTTTTAATGGTTTGCTGGACAGAACATTAATACTACATGCTTGTTGTGATGACTTCTAGAAGATATGTATTAGTTATTATTAGCACTGTGTGGAGTGATTATATATTACAAACCGTCTTTCCAGCTCCATTAGGTCCCACCAGGACTGTCAGAGGACTGAAGAATGATATCACTTGTTTGTCTTTATCTTCCACTCCAAAACTCCTCACACCAAGAATACTCATCTTTTCTATCTTTGACATTTTGGACCAGTGCTTTGACTTGTGACTTTAAGAAATGACATAAAAACATATGAATACAGCGCATAGTAGTGTGATCATTTTAAACACACTGACATTATGTTCTCTAAGACAGAAAGTGTACCGTACGTTAGGTCAAAGGCTAACAAGATTATGGTTTCTGTTTCTTATCAGAAGACAACCAACGATTATGCCTTAATTTGATTTGGCCAGCATCAGCAGAGCAGTTTCCTGACACAAATATAAAGTAGCTGAAATAAACTCACATAGGCTAAACAGTGCAGTAATGTCCGTGAGGAAAAATCTATGTAAGTTTGTTTTGACTGCCCGTGCACTCGTGTTTGTTTCCCGCGTCTGCGCAGTGACGACGGACTTCCGTATTCACGAAAGCGTAGCTAGCGACTACATGTCCCGCAATGCACTTCGATACCAGAGAAAGTAGACAAAAATGAAATTTATATTAACCTCATAATTGCCAGTGTGGTTATTATGGAGTTTGTGATAGCATATTTTTAATTTAAATGGCAAAACTAAACTAGTACAATTTTATGTATTTATTTGCGCTAGTTCCGCAATGGGTCTGAAATATCCGGTCGTCCCCTAGCGTCAAAGCAGTACACCTTGCAGTAATAAAGGTATTATTTTTTAAAACATTAAGTAGAACATGTGCTTGGTTATCAATATCAGTTGTTATTTTTTGGGAATTTTTATGCTTTGCTCTCATTTAACGGAATAAAATGTATTGTATGTCGCAAATAATATATTTACAAAAATACTTCCGGGTCCTCGACCCTCGGTCACATAGAAATAGAAACTAGATGCCTCTGTTTCTGTTGGGCCGCGGGTCGTCCGCCATATTGGAACAGCGTTAGCTGTTAACACTCAAGAACAAGCTGACTGTGTGTATGATTATGATTTTTTATTTTTTTGCGTAAACTTAAACATTATATCTGAATTGAAATCCCCGTGGTTTTCACAGCCATGGCTGCACGCGCAGTGTCTGGCCATTCTAGCAAACACTGACGTCAGTGGACCGTTCCAAGATGGTGGACACGTCAACGTCGCGGAAGTGCTTAAATCCGGCATCTAGTTATTTATGGCTACCTCGGTCACTACAGTTGCCAAATCCACAGTTGCGCTCGAGGCGTTAATGAACCTGTGCAGTTCTCTCGTGGCTCATGAGTTTACATGTTCAGCATCTCACGAGAGCTGCAAATAGATGCACCCGCCGTATCATGACTAACTCGACCCCTTGACCTTACGTTACAGGCTTTTGCAAGTCAATGCTGCGATCTTGCCAGTGTTGGTCTGTGAGATATCAAATATATTCACTCATATGCAGTTTTAAGAGCTCAGGGTGGAAGAAAGCTGATAAATATTCACCCACGATCGCTTATACCTGCACGACTTTCCATCATGGTGTTTCTAGTCTGTAAGTACATAAATCACATTTCAAGCACTTTCTATAGAGGGATAATAATTTAAAACCACACAATTCTGTAAATGCAAAAAACTATAAGAAAAAATGCGAACATTTATTATACGTGTTTGCTTATTATTTGACCAGCCTACTAGTTGTCCATTTAGTTTCGTTGTTGGATCAAGTCTGTCCACTAAGTGGCGCTTTTCTGCAGAGTCTGCCAATAAAATCTAAACAAGTAACTAGTTGGGCTCTACAATATGTGAACAAATAATAAAGTTAAAAATCATGATGTACTTGTAAACAAAGACAATGCTATCGTTGTCCATTAAGACCTTCTCCATTTTTTGTTTGTTTTACATGAATCCTGCAATTTATTTGAATGTAAGATAAAATGTTTAAGCCATACAAAGCTGTTTTGTTTTTCTGCTTAGCATTGCAGCACACAGTTAGAGGGGATGACACCATACAGGAGGCACTTTATCACCTCAGAGACCTCACAGGTTACAGCCATGTCCTCACATTTGTAAGTTACATGTTTTCTGCATTATACATACTGCTGCATTTTATTATGATCTTATTTTAGAAAAGCCTCACCAAGCCTCAATTTTTAATCTAGTCTTAGATCAGTGTCAAAATGTTGCGGTAACAGGCGTTTTATGTCTCATTTATAGGACCTGAACGTGATATACATACCGAATAGTCGTATTCAAAGCAAAGAGGTGAGTTTTGAGTTTGGGGTGGATTGATGTGTTTAAGATGCCACGTTTGTAAATAGCACCTTTTTGCTTTCAGATGTGCCGATGTAAAGAGTTCATTGCTCAGGAGCTTTTGAGGACACTACTTTCAGTAGAAACCACAGATCAAGATGCTGCATCTGCTCTTAGACTTCTGCAACACAACATCAGATTTCTACTTCAGTATTCGGTGAGCAGATTGTCTCGTGGATCATATTAATTAGGATATAGGTTTGATTTCCAGGGAACACATTTTTTTAAATTGGGGAAATCTGCATCTGCATCTGCTAAATGCATCAATGTAAATGATGAAAATTTGGCCCAGTGACTTAATGATATCTGTTAATGATATCTGTGACATGTGGTAATTTCTCTTTCCCTTGTGTTATTTTGCAAGCTCGGAGACCAGTGTCTCCAAGACGAAGTCATGGTGCCCATGAAAAATATGAGCATTGATCGACAGTTGATGTTCATTCGTCTGTGTATCACATTTTTTCAGAACTGGATGTACAAATGCATAAGCAGCAGTGACTTTTGATTCATTATTTATATTTCATTCAATATATAACTATATCATCGTTATTACCAAAATATGGATCTCATTTTTCATTTTCTTTCCCATTTTGCCTGATGCTCAATTTCAATTCTCTTTCAGCTGTCACAGTAGATACAGAACATTGTACCGGTAGTTGCTTTACAGACATTCACTGTGTGTCCTGTGTTGAAATTCAATGTCTATACTTGATTGCAACCATTTACGCCACAGTGTAAACTGCTGATTTCATTTTCCTCATTATGCTGAAATAAACAATGAAGAATTCTCATTTCTTATTTTGTGGTGTGCTACTTCAATGCTTCATTTACTCAGCCTCATGTCATTTCAACCCTGTATGACTTTCTTTCTTCTACAGAACACAAGAGAAGATATTTTGAAGAATGCCAGTAACCAAACAACCTTGGCCTCTATTGACTTCCATTGTATGAACACAAAACCACAGAGACATTTCTCAAAATATCTTCTTTTGTAATTCACATATACAGGTTTTAAATGACATAATGGTGAGCAAATGATGACAGATTTTTTATTTATTTTGGCTGCTATATTATTTTACCTTGTAATAAATTTAACAGTAGAGGGCAGTGTCTTCTTAAATGTTTGGCTTGCGTTGCATTATAAAAGAATTCTGAATAAATTGAGATTCAAGTAATTTGCAAGATGAAAGCTTAAATGTACATTTCTGTTCGCTGTGTGTGTTTTAAATGAGCTCTGGATGTTGTTTAATATTTCGCATGAATTGGTTTTAAGAATTACCCACAGCCTGGCACTTTCATCCTTGTTAAACGTTTCTTGAATTTTGAAAAATGGAAACAGAAACCTCCAATTTTTATACTTGCATTTCTATTACATTTAGTATATTGCCTTAAAATATATAATTGCATTACATTCAGTAATCACCGATATTTTTGGTCTGTGTTGGTAAGTTGATAATAATTAAAAACAGAAGACACTGCTATACATTGTACAGATAGTTTAAGTTTATAGTATGCTGCAATGCATAAAACACTGACTGTAAGAAACCTGCAACCTGCATACAAAAGTTCCCTTTCAAGTTATTTTGAGGTGGATTGAGAAGCAGATCCGGTGCTTGTGTTATGGTTTTCTAGCAGACGCTACACGCCGAGAAGGGTGGCAGCTCACTAGAGGTGCTTTAACAAGCCTCAGCTGAGACAGCTGCTTTCCTGCCCTCACTGCGGGTTTGGAGGCATTATACTGTATATTCTGGTCACAACTCTGATTTAAGAACTCACATTTCATGATTTTTTGGATATAGGGTCATTTCTTTACCACAACCTTCTATTTAATCTCAGTCAGTGCTATGGCCCACAGTGTTGTATCGTGTTTGGTTTATGTGCTTGTGTGGGTGGTCATTTTTTCTGTGCCATTCAATGGTCCCATTATTCCATAATCCATGTAAGAAATGTTGAAAAGGCTATCAAAAATAATACATTGGGATATTCAATGATATTGAAATTCCTCTCTCTTAAAATGCTGGGTTTCAAGCTGTTGTTGGGTAAAATGCAGACAAACCCAAAGTGTTAAAATGAACGTGCTGGGTTGATTTAATCCACGGTTCTGTCAAAAGTGGACATTTTTGGTTTATTTATATCCAACGCTTGTGTTTGTCCATATTTTAACCAACAATGGGTAAAAATGATGCAAATTATATTTAATTTATTCAATTTAAAGATGTGTTCTGTACAGATGAACCTTCTAGGCAGTATGCGATCTGCACACTGTGCATGCAATAAACCACGTGCTGCTTGTTTTATTCTGAACACACCCTTGGTTTTGGATAAGGCAAAATATTATGTTCATGTTTCACTCCAATGGCTTAAGCGTTTTGCATGAGGTGTTACATACTAGGGATCAAAGGCTTTATCATTCCACACTTCAAAACTCCAGCGGGTAGAGGAGGAGGCGGCAGTGACCCGGGTGACACTTCCTATGTTTTAAAAACACCAGAGCTTTAAAGTTGATACTTTTTAACCTTCTTGAATCTGCAGATGCCTTTTTTGTTTATGGTACATGAAAGAGAGAACTCCATGATACTTTATATATGCTATTTAAAGCATTTGGAAGACATTATGTAAGCTTATGCTTGTAATTGGCATAACTCCTTCATTTGCTTCCTGAAACTCATCTTATTCATTGACAGCCTTTAAAAATGATGTGTTTCAACTAAATACATCCGGCTATTGCTACATGCTGTTTATCTCTAAATACTTTAAATACTGTATAGTGAGAGGTTTGGGACCGTGCATGTTTTTGTTCTCCGATCAGCTTTGTTATGGCTTGATTTGGTTTGTGGCTCAAGCGTGATTAGTCACATGACATTCATAGCTCAAGTGGTTGAACGGATTCATCTCAAAAATGTCAAAGGTTTCTAACCAACATGAGAGCTTTAATCAAAGGCTATACTGTAGATAACAAAACTGTGCTGTTGTATTTCTGTGAAGATGGGCTCTCTAGGGGGTCTATCATGCACTTGGTGCAATGCCGCGCCAGGTGCAACACAAGTCCTTTTTGCTAGTTTCAGCTCAACACGGTTTTCAATTTCACCTCTTGCGCCACGTTGTTTAAATTATAAATGCATTTGCGCATTTGTTCACACATGGACTTGCTGGTCTGAAAACGAGGTGTGTTCAGGCACATTGTTGGCGCGTTGCTATTTTAATGCAACTGAAATAGACTGCGCCATTGACTGACTGAAACCTGGTCTAAGGTCACTTGCGCAATATTTTTTTGTTATTAAGGGGCGGTTTCCCGGAAAGGTCTTAAAATGTTAGAGGTGTCTTAATTGAAAAAAAACTTGCACTGACATATCTGTATATCAATGTGATTGTTTTGCCTCAAAATGCTCACCAGTTGTGTTTTTTGGTAAAGTATGTTTTTAAAAATGACATAAATATAATAAGTCCTGTTTTAAGATAATTGCTGTCTGGGAAACTGCCCCAAAGAGGGCATAAGTAATGTGCGCCTATATGGGGATGCACAGCGCACAAATGTTCTGCTTATTACACACAGAGGAACATGCAGCAGAACACTAATATGCTAATTAAAAAAATGAATGGATTACAATGTAAAAGATAATTATTGTGTACATGAACATACAAAATCTGGGTTGTGCTGTAGATGGTCTATGCCTGTGCACTTTAACCTCTCGCACGAGCAGATTAATTTCTCTCTGGAGAAATGTCCAATATTTGCTCTTGCAAATTTCAATGTGTAAAGAAGTGAATCCGCAATGGCGCGAGAGCAACTGGCTCTTAAAGAGACTCTGATTGGTTTACATTTACATTACATTTAGTCATTTAGAAGACGCTTTTATCTTAAGCGATTTACAGAGAGTTCAGGGAGCAATAATGCGATATGTTTTGCAGGAGCAATAATACAATAGCTGCTGATACCAAGTTACTAGTTTCAACAAAAGACAGAACAAAACCTGTTGAGAGAGAAAGAGGTTTTGTTTGACACGTATTCACAGAAGAGATGGGTTTTAAGTGGTTTTTTGAATGTTTTGAGAGATGTGGTTGACCGGACTGAGTTAGGAAGAATATTCCACCAGGACGGAGTTGTGAAGGAGAATGTGTTTGCCCAAAACACACCCATTCAGAGAACAGTAACAAACCTTTTAGACCATGCGACCAACTAAGAAAGGTGGATTTGGACATGCCCTGAGTGTAGTTGCGAATTGTGCTTTATGCAGAGTTCCGATATCCCGATTTTCGAAGTAGTTGCTTCACTTTTCTTTTCACACTGCATAACTATCTGGGGTCGCACAGGAGATTACACACTGCATGACTTTACAATAGGTCAGAATCGCCGACAACTGTCTGGTCCGCAAACCAAGCCATGCTTGCTGATATTGTGGTCTCCTCCCCGATTCTCATTTTGCCTTGTATCTTGCCTTCTCATTGGCTGTAGGTCATCGCCGATGTATCTTTCAGTCAGAACTCATTTCAGACTGCAGGATTTTGAGTTGCCGACAGGTGCAAATGTCACGGCAAATATCTCAGGGGCATCTGTGACGTGTCACCCACTCTCTCAGATCACGTCTTTGATAATTCGCAATGCGTGATTGTCACTCGCGTGAATTAGCATCGGATTCCCTCCTATTTTCGGAAATTCGGCTGTGATTCGGGTCTAAAATCATGCAGTGAGAACTCGGCGTTACACCATGACTGTTAAAATAGGGCCCTTGGTGTTTGAGTCAGATCCGTGGGTGTGGCTTGTTGATTTCGACTAAATCCTTGGTGTTTTGAATCTTACGAATCCCTAACCAAACCTTGCCCTAACCATTTAAACTACCTATGCTCCTTGACCTTGCCAAAAAACACGGCCGCGTGATAACATCAGATTTAAGCATCAAGGACTTAGTGACTGCCGTGAAATTGGGAAAGTAATAATTATAATAATATATTTAAATAGCATGATGTTATATTCTTATATGGAGCTCAAAATGATGCAGTTCTACAATGCACATGCGTAATTTTACAAATACATGTGTAAATGTGATGTGGTGTGACAACAAAATTGTAAAAAAAAAAAACAATGACGAAAAATATACCATATGCTATTTCATATTATAGGTTAAATATTAATAATATGACATCATATATTATTGACAGTCGTTTTGCTACATCACACCTAATTCACGGCCCACATACATTAATCGTTAAAGTGATCCAAATTACTCCATGGGGATATTATATGTGTTCTTAAATTTTATGTTGGGTTTGTAAAAAAAACAATTATTTTGAACTTTGGACTGAAAATAAACAAATCCTAACTTTGTTTTTGACACGCTGCCATATTGCAATTTAGCTTTCTGATCTGTTCGATTTCCTTTCCTCACAAACATTTCCTCTCACAATCATATCCTTTCACTTCAGAAGATATTTATTAACCAACTGGAGTCATTTGGATCATTTTAATGATGGATAACCAGTGAACGGTCATACAATATTTAAGTAGATTAGACTTGTACATCTAAAATACAGTGAATTAAACTTTTCCTCAAAAGAACTGCAGCTAGCAAGGTGAAGCCATCCTTTGTTATCAGATTGATCTATTTGTTTGACTGAACGAATGCCTACAGCTAGAGAGACTGCAAAAACCCTCACAGGATGAATTGTGCTCTAAAGAGTGGATGGTGAAAGTAAAGATGCCAGAGTTATACAAGCTATATGACCCCATGTATTATGCACACTCTACTCTTGACATCCAGCCGAATGCTCTTTGCTGTCACATGACTCTGCCTATTTTTAACCATGTTTTAATGCATACAGACCATACAGCTCCCAGTTCAACCTCTACTGTATGTCACAAACAGTGCAACTGTTTATAAATAGAAGAATGTTTAAAAGAATAACCTGTGATGCATTTGTTAAAAGGATGTGAGCTGATTAAGTTTTCATTAGGCATATTCTTGCCACTTTGTTTCCCATTGCCTTCTTAAAGTCCAAATTTTACAACTTTCCAAGAAAAAAGTTGCAATTATCCTTTGAAAATGCTCTGTGAAGCGTGATATTAGATGTGTCATGCTCCATTTTTGAACAAGATTAATTCGGCTGGGAGCAATAATATTTGGAAAAATCAATATAAATCCAAGTTTTCAAAATAAAATATGCCTAAAAATAGCTCATCGTTGGTCAATTGACCAATTGTTAAAAGTCTGAGCTGCTGAAAATGGGACTGGGTAAATATCAGTCAAAACATCAAAGTTGAACCGTTTGATGAAACGCACCAGGGTCACTCGCTCTAAAACAGCCTTAAGCAAAACATGAATCTGGTTGCTGTTTGAAATGCAGGTCCTTTCCTCTTTCCAATTTAGCAAACATGGAATCGGTAGAGAGGAGTTTGATTAATTTGCTTTCCCCACCCGTGCACCTATAGCTTGCTAATGGAACCGTCATCGTTCCTTTGCTATTCTTATGACATTTAATACGCGGAAAAGTATCCGCCTTTGAACACAACTTCTTATTGCGGGTTGCTGGAGAACTTGCATTGCTTGTAATTACTACTGACAACTTCATAGGAGTGTGTAGTATCGTCAGACAGCGGTTTAATTGCACCATAGAGGTCATAATGGACTCTAGTTATTACCGTCCGGAGGACAAATTAAATGAACTTAGTGTCATTGGGGACAACCATTAATAAAGAAATGCTCTGAGTCCTCATGGCTCCAGGTGTGATTAGAAAAAGAGGAGTGGACGAGACGGAGAAAGCCATTTAAAGTTATTCTTCAATGCAAATACCATATCTAATCTTCTTCTGTAAGATCGTGCTCATATGTTCAGTCATTTGTGCAGCGTGCACATTTGTTAGCCTCAATAATGGAAAGGAATATGAATGTGACCTCAAGTCATTTCATTTTAACAAACCTAACACAATAAAGGAACGTAAAGGATAATATAGTACATTAGTAAATAAAATGGAACTGGTGGTTGGTTGACAATGCAAGACTCACTTCTTTTTTACCTATTTAATGGGATAGTTCACCCAAAAATGAAGATGATGTCATCATTTATTTATCGTCATGTTGTTTGAAGCCTGTATATGACTCTTCAGTGGAACACAACAGAAGATATTTTGAGAAATATCTTGGTGGCTTTGTGTCAATACAATGGAAGTCAATATAGTGTTGTTTGGTTCACTCAAAAAATTAACTGTCGCTGTTGTTAGATTTAAACCCATCATTGTTCAAAGTACATAAAGAATGCAAGTTACTGCATTAACGTAAGTTTTATACTAAAAATCTAGTACTGTCAGCTTTACTTAATGGGTGTTTGACTAGTCAACTCAACATTGTTAAGTAAACCACAAAACCCTAAAATATTTGACCCATCGTTGAGCTTACTTAATATAAACAAGTTCATTCAACACGACTGGTTGAGGGGGATTTTCAGACTGCATTTAGGCCGCACATTTAGAAATTTAGTGTTATTTTAAGTGTTTTTCTGTAAAGATAAAGACTTGTTGGTGCTTAATGTTCATTTATCTTTGAGCTTTAAAAGAGTGTATTTTTTATTTTTCGGGTTACCGTTGTTTATAAGTGCGGTTCATTTGCTTCTGCTGTTAGAGGTTTAAGCGCCCATGATGTCTATTGGATCATTCAATGAGCTTTACCTGTGCTAATGCCAGTACTGAGATGACTCTCATCTGAAGAGTTTAATTAACTTAAAATTATTGGCACAATCTGAATGGTTTGAATTTACTCAACATTTTTTGTTAACTTTACTTAAATGTCTCAATTATTAGTGGTAGAAACTACTCAAGATATTTGCGTGGAACCACTTGACACTACTTTTTTATGGAAATCTAACAAATCCTTTTTTTAAGTGTTAACATTCTTCAAAATAACTTATTTTGTGTTCTGCAGAAGAAAGAAAGCCATACAGGTTTGGAATGACATAAGGGGGTGTAAATGATGAAAGTATTTTCATTTTTGGTGTAAAGCCCCCCCCCCCAAAAAAAAACACTATTTGAGGTTTCATTCATTACAAGACGAGTCACGTTAGGTTATCCATCCATCCATTTTCTACCGCTTATCCGAACTACCTCGGGTCACGGGGAGCCTGTGCCTATCTCAGGAGTCATCGGGCATCGAGGCAGGATACGTTAGGTTATGTCAATCTTAAATTTTTAGAATATACATCATTGCACAATAACAATTAAAACGTAAAATGAAGAAACATCAATTGCCAGGTGTTTATACTGAATAACCCGTTTTTATTTAAAAGACACGCGCTGCTGCTAAATTAGCTAATTTAAGTTTCATTTTCCGACAGCAAAGGGAGACTGAGCATAGAATGACTTTCTGTGACTTCATTCAGTGTGTGTGAATGGAAAAAGGTAATCACATACACCTGTCTGATCCATTTACCGCTGTATGTGAAACCTTAAGCTGACAGGATGCAGACAATTCCTGGCACCATGCTCTTGAAATCCATCCAGGATCGAAATGATGTCGAAAATATAATCAAGAGAAGTGCTTAACAAGACCTTCTCAAGGTTAAAAAGAGCATCGCTTGCCAGGCTTTAAGGTGAAGCTGAATGGCTCTCTTGAGGGAACCTATCAGTTTTTAAATACGCTTTCTAGTGTGCATTTTAGTTTATATATGACATCTTGACTTAAGAGTCTTTTTTTAAAGAACAAAGGGACAAACAGAATTACTTTTTTATTTTAGCATGTATGAATGGACACACATCAGTCTATTTCTGTATGTGTTAACCTGAACAGACAGTGTTAAATCACTGGTGAGACAAAAATGTACTTCCAAGATCCTTAGGACCAATATAATTGAAAGATTTTAACATTTCATATAGATTTTGTGTCATGTCCCCTTCTAAAAAAACGTGTTTATCTATTCCAGTAATTCAAGTACAATAACATATTAAAGTATTTTCTTTCCATTTTTGTTAAAACATTTTTGGAAGTGTTTTTTTCTGTTCTGAAATGACTGTAGGTCTGTATACAAGTTCAATTCAATTCAAGTTTATTTATATAGCGCTTTTCACAATGTGCATTGTTCCAAAGCAGCTTTACAGGAGCTGACAGGAAAAACAGAAAAGGTAAAACACAGCACAGTGCACAGTGCATCGCACAAGTCATTGATGGGTTTGGGTGCTGAGTGTTGGACTGATTGTGTTCAGCTGGGATTTTTGCAGACGCTAGACGTTAGTCTTCACTATAGAAGAATAAATCATTTATTTTCTTTTAATCTTGTTTGTGCACAAGGACATGTTGGAATAGAAAAGGGTCCTGCCCAAACCGTTGATATAAAACCAACAGCACAGTTCCCTAGATTATTATTATATGCTGAAGCATTAAGATTTATTATCAAACCTACTGTATAAGGGGTGTCCCACTACTCCTTTCCAAATGATGAAAAGTTTTCTCCATACTGTGTTAGTTTTGTTTTCTGAAATTGAATTGTGCAGACATGATAGTTTGTCTTATTACAACACTAAAAATAGGAATAAAAAATGTTTTGAAGTATGCGTTGGACTAAATAATTATACTTCAAGCAGCTCATATGAATAATAAGCATCCAAGGGTGACACCTAAAGAAAATGGCTGTTAAAATGCCAGGAGAATATTTCTACAACATCTAGGCAAAGGGTGACTATAGTTTCAAAGGGTTTACTCAATAATTATTTTTCAATATGCACAACAAATAATTTAGTAGGTCTAAATATGCAACCCTTTACTTTTTTGCATATTTACACTCTTTACAAGGGACACTTTACAATACGGTGAGGTTTGTTTAACAATATATGAGTTGAGATAACAATAAATGAAAAAAATGATACATTTAATACATTTATGAACATTTGAATGCTTAATCTTTCATTAAGGGTTAAACATGTTGTAAGAGCAAAAAGGCAGTTGAGGCAGTGCAATAAAAATATATTATTTCATATTACTGAATTCTCAAAATGGCATATTTTTACTCACTTAACACTAAGCTAACTAAGTGTGTTAAATGTGTGCACTTTAAAAAATAGTTGTTTCAAGTAAAAAAAGTTACCTGGTTGTCTTAAATTTGAGTTAATTCAACTTAAAAATACTAGTCAACTCAATGAGTTTCGTCAACTCAACAAGAAATTAATTGAAATAACTAATATTTTAAATCAATTAAAAATTTTAAGGCGATAATTTTTAAGTTGAAATTACAAAAAACAACAAATAATTTAAAAGTGCGCTTACACATCTAAAATAGAGAAGTCTTTTGTTGAAGACCACAAGATTGAACATGTTGAGATCATGATGGCAGAACTTGTCGTATTATGTGCACCAAATAGCTTTATGTAAACAATATAATATTTTCACACATTTCATAACTTTATATGCTGTAAATATTATGGTTGGTGTAATATCAAATATACAAGATCTTGGATGTCTTGGACACTCGGGTGAAGAGAGGGGCGGAGCTGTCAACCGATCACCACCTGGTGGTGAGTTGGATCCGATGGCGGGGGAGGAAGCTGGACAGACTCGGCAGACCCAAACGTACTGTGAGGGTCTGTTGGGAACGTTTGGCCGAATCGCCTGTCAGAGAGATCTTCAACTTCCACCTCCGGCAGAGCTTCGACCAGATCCCGAGGGAGTCTGGAGATATTGAGTCCGAGTGGACCATGTTCTCCACCTCCATTGTCAACGCAGCCACTCGGAGCTGTGGCCGTAAGGTCTCCGGTGCCTGTCGAGGCGGCAATCCCCGAACCCGGTGGTGGACACCGGAAGTAAGGGATGCCGTCAAGCTGAAGAAGGAGTCCTATCGGGCCTGGCTGGCTTGTGGGACTCCCGAGGCAGCTGACAGGTACCGACAGGCCAAGCGGACTGCAGCCCGGATGGTTGGGGAGGCAAAAACTCGGGCCTGGGAGGAGTTCGGCGAGGCCATGGAGAAGGACTATCGGTCGGCCTCGAAGAGATTCTGGCAAACCGTCCGACGCCTCAGGAGGGGGAAGCAATGCCCCACCAACGCTGTTTACAGTGGAGGGGGGCAGCTGTTGACCTCGACCGGGGATATCATCGGGCGGTGGAAGGAATACTTCGAGGATCTCCTCAATCCCGCCGTCACGTCTTCCATTGAGGAAGCAGAAGCCGAGGGCTCAGAGGCGGACTCGCCCATCACCCGGGATGAAGTCACCGAGGTAGTCAAGAAACTCCTCGGTGGCAGGGCACCGGGGGTGGATGAGATCCGTCCTGAGTACCTCAAGTCTCTGGATGTTGTGGGGCTGTCTTGGCTGACACGCCTCTGCAGCATCGCGTGGCGGTCGGGGACAGTGCCCTTGGACTGGCAGACCGGGGTGGTGGTCCCCCTTTTTAAGAAGGGGGACCGGAGGGTGTGCTCCAATTACCGGGGGATCACACTTCTCAGCCTCCCCGGGAAAGTCTATGCCAGGGTACTGGAGAGGAGAATCCGGCCGATAGTAGAACCTCGGATTCAGGAGGAACAGTGTGGTTTCCGTCCCGGTCGTGGAACACTGGACCAGCTCTATACCCTCTTCAGGGTGCTGGAGGGTTCATGGGAGTTTGCCCAACCAATCCACATGTGTTTTGTGGATTTGGAGAAGGCATTCGACTGTGTCCCTCGCAGCATCTTGTGGAGGGTGCTCCGGGAGTATGGGATTCGGGACCCTTTGCTAAGGGCCATCCGGTCCCTGTACGACCGGAGCAGGAGCTTGGTTCGCATTGCCGGCAGTAAGTCAGACTTGTTTCCGGTGCATGTTGGACTCCGGCAGGGCTGCCCTTTGTCGCCGGTTCTGTTCATAATTTTTATGGACAGAATTTCTAGGCGCAGCCAGGGGCCGGAGGGCGTCGGGTTTGGTGACCACACGATTGCATCTCTGCTCTTTGCGGATGATGTCATCGTGCTGGCCCCATCAGACCAGGACCTTCAGCATGCACTGGGACGGTTTGCAGCCGAGTGTGAAGCGGCTGGGATGAGAATCAGCACCTCCAAATCTGAGGCCATGGTTCTCAGCCGGAAAAGGGTGGCTTGCTCACTTCAGGTAGGTGGAGAGTTCCTGCCTCAAGTGGAGGAGTTCAAGTATCTGGGGGTCTTGTTCACGAGTGAGGGAAGGATGGAGCGGGAGATTGACAGACGGATCGGTGCAGCTTCTGCAGTAATGCAGTCGCTGTACCGGTCTGTCGTGGTGAAGAAGGAGCTGAGCCGCAAAGCGAAGCTCTCGATTTACCGGTCAATCTACGTTCCTACTCTCACCTATGGTCATGAGCTGTGGGAAAGGACAAGATCCCGGATACAGGCGGCCGAAATGAGCTTTCTCCGCAGGGTGGCCGGGCGATCCCTTAGAGATAGGGTGAGAAGCTCGGTCACTCGGGAGGAGCTCAGAGTTGATCCGCTGCTCCTCCACATCGAGAGGGGCCAGCTGAGGTGGCTCGGGCATCTTTTCCGGATGCCCCCTGGACGCCTTCCCGGTAAGGTGTTCCGGGCATGTCCCACCGGGAGAAGACCCCGGGGAAGACCTAGGACACACTGGAGGGACTATGTCTCCCGGCTGGCCTGGGAACGCCTCGGTGTCCCCCCGGAAGAGCTGGAGGAAGTGGCTAGGGAGAGGGAAGTCTGGGCATCCCTGCTTAGACTGCTGCCCCCGCGACCCGGCCCCGGATAAGCGGTAGAAAATGGATGGATGGATGGATGGACAAGATCTTCATTGTTAAACAGAATATAGAATCTTGGTTTCACCTAGGTCCGGCTCTGGTCATGGGTGGGTCTTTTCCTGCTATGGTAGTCAATGGGGAGCAAGATCTAATTGGTTATAAGCATTCTTTCAAATATCTTTATCTGTGTTCATCTGAAAAAAGACATTTAAGGCGACTAAATGATGACAGAATTTTAATTTCTGGATGAACTGTCCCTTAAAATCCTGCATGTATTGCCATAATATATAGCAATATTTGTTGATTTCCAACAAAGCAAACCTCAAAAGTGACTGTCAACAGTGATAATAAACTCAGATAAAATAATCTGCGTCATTTCATGAAGAAGATTTTTTACTTTTTCTAATTCATGTGCAAACATTAGTTTTGTGTGGTTGAAAACTAAAATATGAACTTATTTTTGTGCGATGTTTCCGTTTTGAAAATGCAGATCATCTTTTCTGTTTTTTACTCCAGTTCGTTTTCTTATTTCTTGTATACGGTTAATTTTATATAAGATTTGGGAGAAATGTTTTCAGAACTTCACAGAAATAAACAAAAACGATAATTTTACCAAAACACATTCTTATCAGAAAAAATGAAAATACTTTTGAAATGGTCTCTTAATTTTTTTGGGGGCTATCTGCTAGCCCATCCTTCTGCACCTGGCAGGAACGGCCCTGGTACCAACTAACCCCATCTAAAGAACAGTGTATTGCAAGCATTTTTGTTGATTAAAAGTAAGTTGAAAATACCTGAAAATTGATGGGTAATGTCAAAACCATCAGAAGAATGTCTAAGGAAGAAATAAAGTGCATTCTCAAGGTCAAAGAAATTGTCTGTTAGCTGGCACTGAAGGGAGAATGAATTGCTCCCTCCAGGGAATCTATCCTCTTTAAAACGGCACTCTCAAGAGAATTATTACTGCACAAGAAAACTGCATCAGGTGCTTTCCTATTTCCTTGCCTTTTTTATTTTAGGCCTCACGTGATCCATAGAAAAAATCGGAAGCCCATTGTGTACCTCCCACATACACTCAGTGCTCTGTAATCTTTACCGTTACCGTACATAGCATAACTATTAACAGGCATAAGTGATTTTAATGATCCTTTCATCAAAGGAAAGATGCCTGTCGCCTGGCCAATAAAACACAGCAGTTCTCTATAGAGGAATAATCATTTGACGTTGAATCTCGTCTAATACCCGCCGGAGACCCAGAGTCAGATCCGTGTCGAGATGTCAAAGAGGATTTGTGCTGCTTGATGTTCCAAATCATAAGCTTGACATTGCTGTTAGCGGTGGGTGGCAACATGAAAATAGCGTCTTTGTATCTTAGAAATCCCCTGGAAGCCATCTTGGAGGAGATCTTGATGAGAGGAAACATCTGGGTGACACATATTAACCCGAATGAATGAGATCTTGTCTCCTGATGGCAACTGAAAGTTTCATTAAAGAAGTTGAATGATTAGCAATCCCCCAGACGAGAGAGGCTTAAGTCTTTTGACTATGTCAGCGGCACGACAGATGTAATACTAATAAAATAAAGAGGTTGAAATGAAGTGGTACAAAACTGTTTCCCAGCTTGCCAATTACTCCTCTTAAACTTTAATGAGAGCAATTGACTGTGAACCTGCAGGTGTTCACGTCAAAAGATCTCAAGAAATCTGAATTTATCTTCAATATATACAGATCAATATAGACCTAAATACATTAGCCACAAGTGTATAGTATTTGAATGCTTTTGCAGGATTTCAAAACTACTGTGACTACTGTATTTGGCACGTGCATGTTTTCGACTCGCTGCCATGTTTAATGCTCAGATCTGTTTGTCTACAATTCAGTTGTACTAATCAAGCTCGAAATATTCATAACACTCAAAATGTATCGTTTTGCTTCAAAACACATTTGGGCAATTCCGGTGTAATGCATGTGTCATTTTCAGTCAAAATTGGATGAAGTTGGATGAAGACACAACGTGACGTAACCGAGACGTTCCCCTTCAGTCTCTCGAAGTTGCGTTGAGAGACAGACTGTGGACCAATCTCTACACGCCACTGCGCTGAGCCTTATCACGACCTCAAGCTGAGCAGCACTGACTAGCTTGGCGAGTCACAAGTTAGCGGTACAGCGAGACGTAATCTTCAACTGGACATACTGAGAAGCCTGTATTGACAGTCATCATGGACAGAGGTTTTCGCTTTCGAAGTGAGGCGCCGTCCGGAGCTTTAGCACTGGGGAAAACACTGCTCTCCTCTTGGAGAGTTTGTTACGGAGGCCACATCCTGCCATATGGGAGGTACATGTGGAGACTCTAGTTCCATACCAAGATAAGAGGAGCTCTCCGCTGGGAAGAGCTTGCTCTTTTCCCAGTAGACCCGTAGTCCCAAACGGTCTTGGTGCTGGAGCACAAAGTCCCTTTGCGTACACAACACACTCGCGAGTGTGCCAAGACAAGCCAGTCGTCGAAATAGTTGACAATACGCACGACTTGCTCCCTAAGGGGAGCTAAGGCGGCCTCGATGAGTTTTGTAAAAATCCGTGTAGACAGGGATCAGAACGAAGGGCAGGACCTTGTACTGATACGCTCTTCCATCAAACACGAACTGTAGGAACAGTCAGTGTTGAGGGAGGATAGAGACGTGAAGGTACCCGTCCTTCAGAACGATTACAACTAATTAATCCTAAAATGAAGCGCAGCCCACCGCCTTTCTTGGGCACTATGAATTACGGGCTGTACAGCCCGGAAGACATCTCGGTTACAAGGACGGGTTCGATCGCTCCTTTCGCCAGTAGGGCGGCAACCTCCTCCCGAACTACGGGGGCGTTCTCTCCTCGCACCAAGGTGTAGAGAATGCCCCGAAACTTGGGCGGACGCTTGGCGAACAGGATCGCATAACCGAGACGGATCGTTCTCTCTAGCCAGCGTGACGGGCTGGTGCACTCTAGCCAAGCACCCAAGAACCGTGACAGTGGAACCAGAGGGACGATCTCCTTCACCGTGCTCCGGGGGTTGGATTGGTGGCTTACAGGGCGGTCAACTCACACAGGGCGGCACATCTGCGCTAGGTTGAGCCACATATGCCACTCTTGGGCCACCATATGGACACCATACTGTATATAAAAAAAAAATTTGAAGAATGAGTGAGTGTTGTTGTAAGAAACCATGCTGTTGTGAGAAATTTTCAAGGCAATTCCAGTGATATTTGTGGCCATGTGCTGACCATCAATCAAATATCAACCATATTAAATTAAAAGTTGTTTTTTCAGTCAATGTTGATGTTTTAAAAATGCATTACAACAAATGAACTATTATTAAAAATGTAAATGTCAGATTTTAGATGATTAATGTACGATAGAGCCCCTTCATGGACCCCAAGGCGTTTTTATAAGTATTGGAGACAGGCTGTGCACTTTCAAACTTTGCTGTAACTTCGCAGCAGGTTTGTCATTAACTTACTGTAGATAATTTACAAATTAGTTTTAAGCATAACCTCACCTAGTTTTATATATTTTTCTTTTATAAACCAAGACTAAATATGTCAGGTCACTTTTCTTGTTATGTAAATGTATCGCAATTTAAAAAGTTTGAAATATTTTTACTAGAAAACACAACAAAATTGCTTAGGAAGAATGTCATGTTTTTGCATTTTTGACTTTTCATTCTCATTTTGAATCTCAAAAGTCAAATTATTTGAATTTTGATTAAAGTATTGAAAACAGTCCTAATAGGAAAGTAGTATTAAGTAGTAATTCAAGTTACTGGCAAACCTGCTTCATAACTAAGTTTAACAGTGTGGATATAATAAAGTAAACCCTGTCAGTCTTTGTTTGGGCTTTACACTGTCATGATGCGCACAGTCTACACATCTCTGCCAGTGGGAAGATTGCCCATCAAAAATTATAGCACCTCAGATATACTTGAGAAATCGACTGAACGCATCAAAAGCTCTGTGATCATCCGTCCTCTCCCCGGACCTCTTTGTTAGCTGGAGGAACAGTGGAGTGTGGAGAGATCAAGCAAAAAAAGTCTGATCTTTCCCCCAAACAAAATAGAATCAGTTGAACTTCATATGATTACATCAGCTTATATTGGGTTTAACAGCAGCAGGTATAATTTTTAGATGTTCTGGCTTCACGATAAAGTCAAGGTTTGTATGCTCTCTTCACCGGGCCAAAGTTAATCATGCAAACTTTTGTATTTAGAAGGTAAGGGTCTACTAATTTGTGCTGTAGCCTTAAACTCTTATTGGATTGCCAATGGCTTTTCCAACAAAGGCTAAATGAGCCTAAAATTCTTCTAACTGAAAGCCTTTCTCCTGTAAAGCTGCTTTGGAACAATGCACATTGTGAAAAGCGCTTTATAAATAAAATTTAATTGAATAGAAAACCTATCAAATCTTCCACTTGAAGCTTAACCCTCATATACTCAAAGTCGGACAAGCCCAATGAGAAGTTTTGTGCTAAGCCATAGGATTTGCGATATTAACCCGGCGAGCCATTTACGGGCGCTGTCCAAGGTACTGCAATTTACCTAATGTTCTTGCTGGATGAGACTTTCCATAATGCAATTGTGTAAACTCGTTGCCCTGATTCAATTAAGTAAGCTTAACTAAACTGTATTAAAAATATGTTTAACTTACTAAAATTAGTAAAATATTTCTTACTTTTCTGACTCAAATTTACTTAAATGAATTAAGTTGAAGTGACAAAATTTTGCCCGTAATTTTATGTTAACTAAACTAAATTCTTTCAGTTTCTTTAATTTACATATTTCTTAGTCTTGTAATGTATAAATCAAACGTATGCCACCCAAAAAGAGCACGAAAATACTTATCTTATAACTGCCATTAGCACAGTTACAGGCACTGGTGACATTACACATGTTACAGGTTACAAGTAACCTCTCAGAGTCTACGCACATGCACCACTCTTCTAGTCAAAGGTTACCACAAAACTGTAAATATGTCAAACTGTTCTAAATATCCAAGATAAGTGAACATTAAACACTAGCGAGTCTTTGACGTTACTAAATATTCTTATTCTTTCAAATGTACTCTCCTAATGCAATCAGATGCAAAGCATGCCTTGAATTGGAAAGCCATCTCAACCGATTGTATTGAATTAACATGTTCAGATGTTAAAAGTTATATACGGAACCTAAAGGCAATGGTTCTATGGTTCAAAATGGTTCTATGGCATCGAATAAACTTTTGAAGCACCTTTTATCAAGAATGTACCCTTGCTTATGCATAGCATTATACAGCAGATATGTGATATTATAGACCATTCATTTCATTTGTGCTTTCCACATTGGCAATATGCCCAGGCATTACATTTCGATGTCCCGTTTAAGCACCATCATCATTGTTGTCAGGACTCTTAAGCAAGCATTTGCATATTTGACTATTGCACAGCAGTTATTTGTAGTCAAATGGCCACTGCAACGCAGGACAGCTCTATAGGTCAGGAAGTTGCCTACATTACAGGCCACAGTAAATATGGGTGTGCAAGCACTCTGAATATTTTATTTTCTTGTTTGAATTACTCGCACATGCCAAATTTGCACTCTTGACATCAGAGAGAACTTTTTTTTGCTGCAACATTAACATATCCTGAGTTTATAAAGCAGAACTGTTCTCATTTGCATTAATAAAATACAATACATTAATAACTTGGATGCAAG
Organism: Triplophysa dalaica; assembly: GCF_015846415.1. Lineage (NCBI taxonomy): Eukaryota > Metazoa > Chordata > Actinopteri > Cypriniformes > Nemacheilidae > Triplophysa > Triplophysa dalaica. The sequence goes on along the minus strand of NC_079560.1, from coordinate 15,744,679 downwards.
TACAGGTGTACCTTGTCAGCAGGTAGTTGGGTTGTCATGTATAAGCAGTGATGCTTGAATATGTTAAACATTTAAATTTACATTTACGCATTTGGCCGACGCTTTTCTCCAAAGCAACTTACATTGTATTGCACTTTACATTTGTTTCTAACTATCTGCAATCCCCTGGGATCGAACCCATGAGCTTAGCATTGCTAGTGCCATGCTCTTACCACTGAGCCAGATGTTTAGCAATAATGAAAAAATATACAAAGTTTCATAGAACCACAGTATTCCAAGTACTTGCACACATACTAATAATACATTGTATAATTAATTTACTGTAAACAGTAGCTCAAAATAATGTTTTTATCACAATCACAGCTTTTATATTAATAACTGTTTAGAAGAGCCTCAAACCAAGCAATTCAATGTAAATAAGACCATTAAACGTCAAACTCAAATAAAATGTCACATGAATATGGTAATCCCCCACCGTGATGTCAGGCAACCAGACAACTATATGCTGTATATTTAGATTAATACTAGACATGACACTAATTCATTTTGTAATAATCTGATCCAGCAGATGGCCACATTGAGTCACATCCCATGCAAAAACCCGCATCTAACCGCAGCTTATCTAAAAACAAGCCGCTTTGCTCTTTAAGGTTATTTCATCAGGATTAAATTACATAGCTTGCAAAGAGCCCTGATACATTGGTGTCCCACTATGTTCATCTATCAAATCAATAAAATAATTAACACAGGTTATGTGCGTATTTATTTTATGCCTTGATGTCTTTATTTCTACTCGAATTGCTTTACAAACGACCCCCTCATTCACTGTATTAAACGTTCTTCAGACGTGTCAGAGCTGCTCTGAAGGAGTCAATAAAAGACCGAAAGCCAAGTGTTCTTCAATTGTTCTTCGAGAGAAACTTAAGAAAACTATTGCGCCGAGAAACACAAACATACTGGAGACCTGATGATGCCTAAGTATCTACAGAGATGTACGCACACTGGCAACGCAACATAAATGCTATACTGACATCCAGTGATACTTTTAATTATAAATGTTGTGTTTAACTTTTATTTTTTAATGTATACGTTGCAAAGTTGACATTTTCGGGGGGATATGCACGCTCCATTGCCATTTGCGATGCACTTGTGATGCTGCGCGCGACAGGACGAGTGAGTGTGAGCTGCAATTCCACATGATGCGCGCGGGACAACGACAGCATTTCCTTCCAGCACCCATTGAGACGGGTCAAAATCACTCATAAAACAAGGACGGACAAAGAAAGGAAATATGTTTTATCTTCGTGCACAGGATCGATCGGGGACAAATCGGACGTCTGCAACGTGGGAAGTGCGCATTGACCGTTAAGAACAGTGCATCTGCAGCTTTTAAGTAGAATGGAGTTGCACTAAACACAGTTGAGTTCTGGATGTATATTGATGTAAGAACGCATCAGAGAGAAGTATGGAAGACTTTGTATGTTGGCAGTTAAGTGAACCTTTGCCAAAGTGCGTGATGACAGAAAGAAAATCTTTTTCTAATGTCTCTCGTGAAATGCGCATCTCTTGTTGGTCCTCAAGCGCATTTTCTCCTGTTGTGGAGCGCGGTGTGAACTGGAAACGGACGCGTATCTGCTGTCATTAACGAGGACAAATCAGACGGACGTGGCGGAAATCCGATCGATAGACTGTGCCGAGAAGCTCATATATAAGGCTAATAATGATCGTGCCTGCCTATGTTTGCTTAACCTGTTTGGGAGAGTGTGCTGTGGCACTGTGAATAAACTGCTGACGAGGTACTGAATGAAACACTCTTCATCACACACTAATGTGTTCTTAAACAAAATTAAGACTAAATTTGGATCTTGATTTCTTTTTCTTCATTTTCCAACAACCATGCTCATTGAGAAAGTGTGCTGGGGTTTACGGAACGCTTTTTTGGCTCCTCAAGAGATTTTAGTGTTGAAATTATGATATATATTTTAAAAGATGACTTCTACAGTCAGCAGAGCGATGGACGGTCGACATCAACCAGTTGCTCGACTGCACGCAGCTGCTTAGTTCCCAGTGTGAGCGCTCTCAGTTTGGACACGATTTGGAATTATGGGGTGACTGCTCATTCCAGTCAGTGAAAAAGCAATGGATGTGAACTACTCCACAGTTCTGGACAGCAGTGTATCGCAGCGTGATTCGTCCAAGCGAGTTTTGACCGGTTGTTTCCTCTCGTTGCTCATCCTTACCACCCTGCTGGGCAACACGCTGGTATGCGCAGCAGTCACAAAATTTCGCCACCTCCGCTCCAAAGTCACCAACTTTTTTGTTATATCGCTGGCTATCTCAGACCTGCTGGTGGCCATTTTGGTGATGCCATGGAAAGCGGCGACCGAGATAGTTGGCTACTGGCCGTTCGGCGCCTTCTGCAACATCTGGGTGGCCTTTGACATCATGTGTTCCACCGCCTCCATCTTGAACCTCTGCGTCATCAGCGTGGACCGCTACTGGGCCATCTCTAGCCCGTTCCGCTACGAGCGCAAAATGACACCAAGGGTGGCGTTCATCATGATTAGCTTGGCGTGGACGCTGTCCATTCTTATCTCCTTCATTCCCGTGCAGCTAAACTGGCACAAAGCACAGGCGACCAGCTACACGGAGCTGAACGGAACCTTCGGTGAGCTTCCCCCGGACAACTGCGACTCCAGCCTTAATCGGACGTACGCCATTTCTTCTTCGCTCATCAGTTTTTACATCCCCGTGGCCATTATGTTGGTCACATACACCCGAATCTACCGCATCGCCCAGAAGCAGATACGCCGGATCTCCGCCCTGGAGCGGGCGGCGGAGAGTGCCAAGAACCGCCACAGCAGCATGGGAAACAACGCAAGTATGGAGTCTGAAAGTTCCTTTAAGATGTCCTTCAAGCGTGAAACCAAAGTTCTCAAAACCCTGTCGGTCATCATGGGGGTGTTTGTGTGCTGCTGGTTGCCCTTCTTTATATTGAACTGCATGGTTCCATTCTGCAACCCCAACGAGAGCGGAGACTTTCCGTGCATCAGTTCCACCACCTTCGACGTCTTCGTCTGGTTCGGTTGGGCCAACTCCTCGCTCAACCCTATCATCTATGCCTTCAACGCTGACTTCCGAAAAGCGTTTTCCATCCTGCTGGGCTGCCACAGACTCTGCCCTGGGAGTAACGCTATAGAGATTGTGAGTATTAACAACAATGGGGCGTCTCAGTCTGCTTCTCACTATCAGCCTAAGAGCCACATCCCTAAAGAGAGCAGCAACAGCAACTTTGTCATCCCACATAGTATAATTTGCCAGGAAGAGGAGACCCAAAAAAGAGAAGATGACTCTGGGATAAAGACCTTTGAGAAACTGTCTCCATCCCTGTCGGCCAACATGGATAGCGACGCTGATGTTTCCCTGGAAAAGATCAACCCCATAACCCAAAACGGGCAGCACAAATCCGTGCCATGATGAGTATGTCTGGTAACACATAACAGCTGCAAAGAATTGCTTGGTGTTTGTGTCCCAAAAAACAGCTTCACAGAGAACCTTAAAAACATTTTTTGGACTAACTAAATGAAACTTGTGGAAAACAAAAGAATGTTCCAATTGAAGGCACTTTATGCTGGATAACTATCTGCAAAATTTTGGCAGCGTTCATTATTGACGTTAACAGGTCAGTCGTCACAAGACATGAACAGAAAGTAATGTGAACAAACCATGTGAGTTTATGTATACATGTTATGCATTTAAATCTGTATACATGTACACGACTCTCCGGTGAAGCTGTTAATACAAATAGAGTTAGTAGTTCAATAGTAAATATCTTGTAGTTGAGCGCTTACAGCTCACGAATAGAGGTATTTGGTTGCCTCTACTGTCGACAATACAATGTACATAGTATTGTTTATATTTTTCACCGTTTATCAGAGTTGGCTAAGTCAACAGCTCCTTACGCTGCTAGTTGTGATCATTGTATTCAAGCAAACAGATATACGTGCAAACCACCCCATAATGTGACAAAGAGCCTGTTTCAGTCTTCTATGTGCTTTGGTGTGATGTTGCAGAAACAGGAATGGCTGTTCCGCCCTGTGATTTATCAGCTGGAGAAGTGGCCATGATATTTGGATGTACTTTTTCACATTTTTTGTGTCAGAAACCGCTTCCATCCCCAACCCTCTCCCTTGTCACCGTGCAAGACAGCACAGGGTTAGATATAATCCCAGCGGTAATCTTCTCGGTCATTACCGACACTTCTATTGTCATTACTTTCCCATCTCAAGCGCTTCGAAGTGTAAAAGGAGCCGTGCGTAAGAGGCCTGTCAATGTATTAGCATCCATCACATGGTTTAGTTTAACTGTAGGCTTTCGTCTTTGAAAGATGCCTGATGTGGATTAGTAGCTATTTCAGCCTCTCATTAATTCCATCCGCTACAAATGTACAAAAGTTGTTCCGGGCACCATGATTGCCTTTAAAAAAGAAAAAAAAGAAAGAAGCAGACGTCTTATTCTCGCCAACTCTATGTGAATGAACTGTGATCTTGAACAGCGTGAATTAGCATTAGTGTATAACATAAAAAATGTTGTTATTGTATCTTATGCAACGCATCGGCCCAACCACCCAGGAAGCAATCAACATATTGTGACCATTCTGAAAACAGTCAACACCGTAGGACGCCCTCCGTATTACTTCCAAGCTTCAAAGCATATCTAGTGTGAAAACAAGTGCAGAGTTCCGTATCTGAGCTGTTATGCCAGCTGTCGGATGGGAGATTAGGAACATATGTTGCATCCTTAGATACATTGACTCTTAGTATGCATTGAAACAATTGAACCAATTTATCTCAGCTGTTTTTTCGTCCAAGCAAATTCTGTGATGTACGCACCGCCGTCCTACTTTTAATAATTTGTTGAGCTGTTTTGTAAGGTTATGCAACTGCCCTTGATCTAAGTTAATTCCAGGGCCAGCGCTTCCCACGAACATCAGGATTTGACACACATGGGCTTGTTCTCAGAGTGCATTTTAAAAGAAATCGCAAGCGAATTGCAAACCAACATGATTACTGTAAATCTATGACGATAGTTTTCCACTTTTGCGGCTGATGTCGGAAATCAAATAGGCACACGCTGATACTTATAAGTGATGCCAAAACGCAGAAGTGTCCCCGATTAGCAATCTTCTCCAGCTCTCTTTCCTGCCCTCTCCAAACGCTTTGTTCACTGAAATCTCAACAGAATGAACTTTGACTGTTCAATCTATACAAATTGAGGTTTTAAACCTAAACGAGACAGATAAATAGAAACTTAAATAAACATACTTTTCTAAAATTGGTCATTTATCCGCTCCAGGGATTTTTCCAAGAGTCAATGTTTATTCTATCTGCTTGCCAACAACCCCCTCTTCACAATGCTGCTATGGAAATATTTAGCTTCAGAACGTTTGGTAATTTTGGCTTTTGAAACGACAGATAATCTATTCCCTCCAATGGAGCCATTAGCATTAAAAACGTGCCACCGTGACCTTCGGAAAACTCCCGGGTGTTTTTTTTTTCTTGAACAACATATGCTAAGGTATTCCCAGTAACACTCGGCGAACCTCGTGTTGTCCTTTAATTAGATGCGAATAAAAAAGCACGGAGCCAAGTTCTCATTTTCTTTCTTACCAAAGATTGCAGGTCTTTTGAATTAGCAGGTGTTGTTTTATACGGTTACGGACCAGAAACCAGTGATTTCAGCTAGGTTGTTGTCAGTTCCTTGATGAAAATGACAACCGGTCTCAATTGCAACTGCGTACAGTTCTGTGCGGGGAGTAGATTTTCTTTTTCTATGTCTTGCTTGACGGTGCCAGTACAAGGCCCTTCATCAGCTACGTTGGACCACAATTTTTTAGGGGTTGTTTTGCACTCTGTCGTCAGATACTCGACCAAGAAGCGCATTGTAACATAAACAGGAGAAAACATAAGCTGTGTTGTAAGATGTTATAATAAAGATGTGAACACAAGTGCTTTATATCTTGAAGTCCTTAATGTGAGTAGAGAATACAAATGTATGTGTTGTTCTCATGTGGGTTTGTCATGCAGTATAGGCGCCGTACTTTTACCGTACAGTTATCGTAATTTTTCCCTGTAAAACATGTTCCTGCATTAATAAACTTAAGTTGGTCCTGGAATTATATTTTTGTCATACAAACATAACCAGAACGCCAGATCTGCTTGACAGGGATGTTGTTCCTGCGCCAATATGAACGTTGATACAGTAACAAAACCTACTTGGCAATATTACGGTCACTGTACGGTTTCATATGTGTGCTTCAAGTTTTACCCAACAAATTTATTACAGTAACTAGTTTACAGTTTGTATAAAATGGTCCCTTTCTATTTGCTAAATAAACATGTATGTTGTTTTTATAATCCTGTTGTTTCTCTTGTTTTAACCATGAGAATCTGTTATGATGTAGTTCACTGCCAATTCTTTATTTAAAGGTCAGCTCTTTGCAGTAAATCAATAGTTATTGATCACCTCATCAATCGCTGTTTTTTTTCCAGCCAAAAGTGTTGTCCTCAAACGGGTGGTTTGCATAACATTTTGTTTAGAGAGGGAAAATTCTGCTCCTTTGATTGATTACACTTTTTCAACCTTTGTTGTCATTTTTGGCTCCAGGGCTGCCGAGATGAGAGGTGATGTGATATGTCACAGGGTCCCTGGAGTAATCTGAAGTAAAGTGTTTTACCTAAAGCCAAAACAGGAATGGTCAGTTACGAGATTAGGATATTCGTATCAGCAGCTCTCACTCACCCGCACTGACCTACCTGGATATTAACCAATTTTTTATCTTCACTGAGTTTGCTTCAGAGAGTTTGTAGATTTTCTGCTGATGTAAAATATAAATAGTAAATGCATAATAAATAGTTGGTTATTCATAGTAAAGCTCCAAAACGGTGTTTATGAACAGAAGCTTTTATTACTTTTGCTCTATATGCAGAATATTCTGAAGTTTTCAAAATGCTTTGTGTGAAGGATAAACCTTTAATCATGTTTTATACTTCTCTGGGCTCGACAGCCACCAGTTCCCACCAACCAAAGTTTTTTCGTGTGGAAAATGAGTTTTGCACTTCATTGTTTTTTTACATGCAAAAATATGGATTATTATTGAGATAATCCCTTCAATCCCTTGTTGAATTGTGATAGGAATATACAACTTCTAACAAATGCTCTACCACACTTAATTCAATTATTTGAATTGAATTATATTGTTTACTATTGTTTAATTGTTGCCTTTGTTTAATTAGTGAGTCTTTTGTTCAATGTCCTGTTGTGTTAGTGAAGCTTGGGTCATGTGTCACCATCAGGTCACACCTGTCTATTGTGTTTTATGTTTTTTATGTGAAGTCATGTATACTGTAGTAGTTTGTCAAAGTAATTTGTAATGAAAAGCTTTCCCCGGGGTTGCTGGGATTCAGTGATACCCACACTGTAAAAAAATCAATTAAAAACTTAAGTTAAAAAACTTTGTTCAATTTTTAATTTTTAAGATAAATCAAATTAGCATCATCCTTTCAGAGCAATGTTTGAATTATAACTTCAACTCAATATACAAATAGTTTACTTATAGTACACTGCATATTGAGCTAACTTATTTAAACAGTTTTGTCAAGATTGCTATATTTAGCTATCTATTTTTTTATTTCCCTGTATTAAAAATAATTCGAAAAATCATACTTTATAACCTTATGTAACATATGGCAGGCAAGGCAGTGGATCAACATGCAGTAAAGATTTATTTAGACTAAACAAAAATGAAACAAGTTCATCCAAAATATGTGACCAGGAACAAGGGGCAACATGCAACAACGACTGACAACAAATAACTGAAACACAAGGGTTTAAATACACTGGGAAAGCGAGATAACAAGAAACACATGGGGCAACGATTAACACAGAACCAATGAATAAAATTACTACAAGACTAAACAGGAAACAGGAAAGCAAACAACCAAAACTACACACTAAAAGTCCAAAAGGGGGAACACTGAACTGAATCGGAGCCCCCACCGCTTAAGAGCGGCTTCCAGATGCTCACAAAAGTCCAGGACGGTGGTAAAGTGGAGGGGGAACAGGGGTAGAGATGGAGGGCCAGGCCAGTGATGGGGAACAGGACCTGGGCTGTGGAGCACAGGCGTTCCTGGGCTGTGGTGCAGAGGTGGACCTGGGTCGAGGTGCAGAGGCGGCTCATGCAGCCAGGGAGGCTGGGCTAGAGGTCCAGTGGTTTCCATCTTCGAAGAGACAGGGAACTTATGACACTCAGAGCCGGAAATAGGGCAAATGGTTAGAGAGTTGGACTCGTGACCAGAAGAAGCCCAAAGATGCAGCCACAACAGAAGGGGCGGACTCCAGTGACAGGACCTCAGGAACGGACACCTCCGGGACTGACAGCCTTGGGACCACTGGACTTGGGACCACCGGGCATGGCGGCCATGATGGCTGGATTCTCTGGGTTGGCAGCTGTCATGCGAACGGGCTCTTGATTGGCAGCCGTCTTGCGTGCGGCTCTGGACTGGCAGCCATCGGCCATCTTTCAAGCGGTCTTTGGACTGGCGGACATCTTGCGAGCGGGCTCTGGACTGGCGGACATCTTTCAGCGGTTTCTGGGCTGGCAGACATCTTGTGAACAGGCTCTGGTGAAGGGGCCAACAGAGCAAAGTCAAAAATTTGAGCCAGGCCCTCGAGGACCCTAACGGGAGATTCGATATTTGTAACAGTATTTGATAACACAGTCCGGATATTTGGGAAAATAAGCAATGTGAAAGAAAGTCTGTACCTCAAGGGAGTTTTTACCTTGGCTGAGACGGGCAAAACAGACCGCTAAAAAATCTATTTGTGGTCAGTCGTTCTGTAACATGTGGGAGGCGAGGGAGTGGATCAACGATTAATGCAAAACCAATGATTAAAATTGCTACGAGACTATACAGGAAAGCAAACAACAAAAAATACAAATTCAAAGTCCAAAAGACAGGGGAACATAGACTGAATCGTGACACCTACACTCTAAAATGTTTTGCAGCAGGTTGTCAGTAGCTTACTCTAGATTTATTTTGCAATTTTGTTTTAAACATGAAATTACCCAGTTCTTTTCTTACATAAAACAAGACTAAATATCATAGGTTACTTTTCTTGTTATGTAAATGTATTGTAATTTAAGGGGTCACATGACAAGGCTAAAAGGAATATTATCGTTTGTTTTAGATGTAATGTAATGTGTATACATGATTTAAGGTTCAAAAACGCTGTATTTTCCGCATATCATGCATGTTTGTATCTCCTCTTTACCCCGCCTCTCTGAAATGTGCAGATTTTTTCCAAAGCTCATTGCTCTGAAAAGCGAGGTGTGCTATGATTGGCCAGATAACCAGTGCGTGGTGATTGGTCCAATACTGCATGCGTTTGATGGAAATGTAAATTTTTCCCACCATATGATCCCTTTATGAAGTTTTAACAAGAGAAAAATGCTTAGGACGAATGTAATTTTTGCCGTGTTGCTGTGCTAATGCCAGTAATGAGACCAGTCTTTTCTTGCGCATTTTGAATCTCAAAAGACAAAGTGTTTTAATTTTGATTAAGGTAAAGTTGAACTCAAATTGAAAACAGTATTCATAGGAAAGTAGTATTAATCAAATCTACAGTGAGTTACTGGCAAACCTGATGCAAAACCACAGCAAAGTTTTACAGTGAAGTGTATACCCTTGGAGAGTTTTATTCGCTGTAAAACATTTGCAGGATTTGTTGTTATGAGGAAATGGTTATTTCAAAACTTCTGACAATTACAAACTTTATTTTAGTTATAAACTCATAACATTACAACAGAAGTAACCAAAAGTGGATTATTGCTCCTTTATGACATATTGCGTATTGCTCCCTGAACTCTCTTTATGTCGCTGTGGATAAAAGCGTCAGCTAAATGACTAAATTTAAATGTAAAGTAAACAACAAATACTTTAAATGGGCAAACAAAATGAATGAATGTAAGAATGAATGAATGTAAGAATGAATGAATTTATCTAAAATATATAAAGTATTTCAAGCATCAAATACAAAAACACTATTCATTCATTATACTTTGATCTCACAGAAAAAAATGCTGCTCACAAACATTTTCTTTTGTTTTCATTACTATGATGTCACAGTTTAGTTATTCATTTACAGTAACACTAATTTAAATGCATAACACCTCTAGTAACAAATTTAGTCTTAATTCTAATAGCTATGGGTTGATAAGGAATTCGAATACTAGACGAACTAAGAAAAAAGAAACAACGTGTTTCAAACTATGAACAAATCTTTCATTAAACTGTATTTTTTTACACAAAAATGCAGTTTTACAGACAAGGCTTAAAATAAAATTAAGAGCTGTCTTAACTGAAAATACATTTCCCTGACGATGGACACAAGTGTTATTTTTATCTAAGCCGTTTCAATAAAAGCAACTTAAATATCCCAATTTAACTAAGGCATAGTCCTGGCTTTAGTTAAGCCTTGCCTGTGAATCCAGGCCATTGTTTTCTTCAACCAATTGTTTTGAAACAGCACATTTCTCACAACACAGTCAAGGACAGCCCACCTTTAGAGCTTTAGTTGGTTCAGCTTCTTTAACAAACCACAAGGTATCATTGGCTGATGGCCTTTCAGGTGTAAAATAAGCGTACCATGAATAGTCAAATGCATTGCTTTTCATCTGTGCACACACAGTATTGGTATAAGAATGTGGTGAGTTAAAAATAGCCTGGGGCCCAGTACACACACCTGAGGGCCCTCATCCGTAAATATCTGACCTGGTCTTTTTTCTAAGTGAACACAGCACACAGACCCATCAGACTAGAGTTCAAAAGGTCCTGGTTTGGAAAAACACATAGTCAAGGTTAATGACAGGCCTCGGGCGATGCTCATTGTGGTGGAAAAGGGACATCTATGAGCTGTTGTAATGTTCTTATGTAACTGGCACTCAGGCCCCAATTTTGCTGAAGGCAACATTGAAACCCGCTTGTGAGTGTTGACTAAAAATATCACATTCTCAAAGTCACCACATCCACTCTACTTCCATCGGTAGGCAGACGCTTTCTTAAAATCCAGGTTGTTCAGGGGTGTCCAGGGGTGTGTAATAACAAGATTTAGTTTTCCAGTACCCATCTGACAGCTGTAGGAAATTCCTATCATTTCCAATATTAGTCAGGAATGCATGCAAACGCAAAAAAAAACTCCGCTGCCAGTTCAGAAACGGCTTTGCCCTTGCTAAGAGGCACTGAGATGTGACAGCGTGATGTGACTATGACTGAGCTTTGCTATAAACACACGTGCATGTCTCCTCTATGAATAAAACACTTTTCTCGCTGCATCTAGCGTTTGCATCAGAGACAGTAGGTAAACAAAGCTCCGTGTTCAGTGGAACACAGTGCATTATAGTGCTAGTCTCCGGCTGATGAAATATTAATGGAGCAATTTGAAGCAGACTCAAATATTCATTTGTTTACATTTTTTCAAGACTTCCTGGTTTTTTCAGCTAAGATGCTGTGACTGTACACTGTTGCCACAGTGCTGTGGGTGCTTTGAAATCAAAATAGTCCAATAGCTTTCGGTAAAGCTTAGTGTACGGCACTGGCAGTTGTGTGTTAACAGCACATTGGAGAGCTGGATTGATTGTTAGTGTGCTGTCTGAGTGTGGTCAGTCAGATACATTGGTGTGGTCACAGCACAAAGAGAGAGAGCAAACATCAACAGCACACTAGATACATTTCAATCGCCCCACAAAGTGGAATTTGCACACGATGTGGTCATTCTACGGCAGATTTTATAAAGTTGAGTGTATCTGCCTAATCTAATGGACTTCAGCGATATATCGTTTTAGAGCAAGTGTGGAGGGAAATTTGAAAGCAATTGAATGCAGTGATAAGGAATTGAGACAAATTCACCTTAGGAGAGTACTGCTTAGTGGTCAAGCCCATCTGATATGGCGTTTTGACCATCCACTTTAGACATTTCTCTTACTAATACTGTAACTTTATAACTACATGTCAACTCACTCGCATTACAGTATAAGTAGACTTATAGGTTAAGGTCGGGGTAGGTATATGATAATAATGAGAGAATAAATTGACACGTATTTGCAAAGTTAATTCGTTGAACGACTTTGGAGGACCATCAAAATGAAGCCTTAGGAGATATTTCTACTAAAGTCTACTAACATCTAATTGGTATTTGACAAGAAGTTACTTAATTTGCAGAATGTCATAAGATACATAACATTCAGGATTCATTCTAAATGGATTTATAAGAAGAAGAAAAAAATGAAGGTCAGAGGTCACAAAATGTATTTATTTTTGTGGTGGAGTGTTTAGATGATAGATTCAATGTTAGCAGATTATAACATATTCATTGGCTGTTAAAGTTAAGAAAAACATAACGCTTCATGATGTGAGGTCTTTATACACCTCTGAAGACAAAGTTGTGTATATTTTATTGCATTTCTGTCAATAGATCCTGCCAAAAATTACACACTTTTGCTCATGGAAATAGATGAAAAATTCCACCCTCAGGTCTTCTTGATAATTTGGTCCCTAAAATTGTCTCATTTTACATTTTTGCCCATTTTATTAGTGAACATAGACCCATCCTTCTATGATTATCTGCTTTAAGCAAAAATGTTCTTAACTTTTGGTAACATTCACAAAACCATTGCTTCCATCACATCCAAGCATTTTCTGATCCAACATGAACTCTTTTATGTATGCGTCAAATGCTGCACAATTTGATTTTTCATGCTTGTGGTGCAATTGGTATGAGATGGGTTTTGTGTCAAGGTTTAAATAGGGTTTAATAAACTCAATAACCCTTTTAACAAACAATACGCCTGTCTGTAAGATGTCTGCAAAAGATCAATTTAAACAACATCAACTGTTGTTTAAAAGCATCTGATAAACATCTTAGAAAGACAGTTTTACACACATTCTAAATCATAAACATTTTGTTTCTATGTGACATCTGACTGGAGAAGTCTCAGAGACAAATTGCTGATCAACGAAATATTATAGATGTAAACAAACATCAAATGCTATCAGGTCTAATAACAGATGCGCTCATTGACTTAATCTCCGCATTTCCTTGCATTCATAAAGTTGTCTTTCTCATTCAGGCTCTCTTTTTTCACATTGGCATCGTTGATCTTCAGAGCTTTTTACCCAGCATGCTCCTCTTGAGCCTTGTTTTGTGCTAACTTGGGAGCAGCACTTAAAGCACACAAGCTAAGAATAAAACACTGATGCGTTTCCCCCAGCTTACTCTTGTAACGTTTAAATGGGTGTAGCTGCTCCGCAGGGAGACTCTTCCATGGCTTCTTAAATCTTCTCACGCACAATAATCCTGTCCTGAGCCCCAACCAACACAACCAACCGTCCCAAAAAGAGTCAGGAATACTCTGTTTGACGACTTCCTAGAACCTAAAAACTGGTTCAAACGCACAGTAGTTTGGTAGTGACTTCAAAGTTGAAAACAAACCTCAAGGGCAATTGAAGGACAGTGTGATGACACTGAATCTTGATATGAAGAACATTTTTTACTTCAGACGTCCTTTTGTCTATTTGTGCTTGTCATTCGGTGGCTTTGTAAGATGTGAATATCGCCTCCTTCCCGGGGATGAATGATATCGCTGGTACCTTATGAATATTAATGAGATTAACTTGATGAGACACAATGTGCTGTGCGGTGCACACTGCACCGATCATAACACATCTCTGAATGACACGGTCACAGATGTATACTAGTTGGACTTCTGCCTAAGGAACTTCGGGACATAAAAGACACAAGATCACAGATGGTTAGGTCAAGATGTTACCCGAGTCTACTTGTTCTAGAGTCGAAAAACATCATTTTTTTATTAATATATTATCTTGGTAATGACCCAGCATGTTTGGAAATGACATTGTACTCCTAAAATAACAGAAAGATAATAATGAAAAATGATGCTTTTTCTTTTAGCATGCCATTTTGTGGAAAAGGTGAAGTTTTAAATAGCTTCACCAACAACAGTTGATACAATTATTATATTGTTTATTATATTGTATACAATGAAATGACTTTTTTTAATGAAATTAATAATGAAGGTCCGTCATCTTAGACAATACTCAGATTTATTTGCATTTTGCTTTACGTTTGTATTCACATGTTTGTATTTGTGCACATAAATACACGGCCCGTCCAAAAGAATAAAACACACTATAATATTTCATGGACCGCCTTTGGCTTAGATTACTGCACGCATTCGCCGTGGCATCGTTTTAATAAGCTTCTGCAATGTCACAACATTTATTCCCGTCCAGATGTGCATACATTTTTCGCTATGATTTTGTTTTGATGATGGGAGAGTTGGACTGTTGCGCAAAGTCTTCTCCAGCACATACCAAAGATTCTCAATGGGGTTATGGTCTGGACTCTGTGGTGGCCAATCCATGTGTGATAATGATGTCTCATGCTCCCTGAACCACTTTTTCAAAATTGGAGCCCGATGAATCCTGGCATTGTGATCTTGGAATATGCCCGTGCCATCAGGGAAGAAAAAACCCATTGATGGAATAACCTGGTCATTCAATAAATTTAGGTAGTCAGCCGACTTCATTCTTTGGACACATAATGTTGCTGAACCTAGGCCTCCAATCCAATGGGAGGCTCTTTCCTATTTGCTTACTTAAATATAGGTGGTGACTTTTTTGGAGACGGGCAGTGTATCATGTAACCTAATTAGTATAATAATATTGAATTTATCATTTCTTAATCACTCACATTCGAATTGTCTTAGTTAAAATGCAAGATTGCTCACGTTTTTACAGCTTTTTTTCACTTTCTTTCTTAAAGATGTATAACACATGCAGGTTCTGAAAAATCTCATATTAATCTTTATTTGTATATTAACATTATTTTTCCATTTCTTTCACCTTGCTGTTGGCGTGCTTTTCTTGGCCAATAAAAAGAATAGCATGTTACCCAATCTTTAAAGAAATTCTTCCAAAAATTGTAATTCTTACATCATTTAAACTTAAATGGTTTCTATATTTAAACCATTGCGTTTTATTCAAGTTGTGTCATTGTGGACAGAGATGAAAACACACCCTTTGTAATGTGTTGCAATGTCGCATCTCTGGTTGACACGGTGCGACAATTACGAATGACTTTACACCCGCTTGTCAGCAGTATTTTTCCATATATGTGAATTCAGTTAACATACAAAAGCTGCAAAAATTTGATTAATTCAGATAGTAACTTGGTAAGATTAGTTTACAATATATTTAAAACCATTGTGAAATAATATTCATTAAAATCTCACCGTCAATGCAGACAGAAGAATGTCTGTATGGGTCACCCAGGCAGGAAACTGAGAGACGTGCTGGAGATCCTTGATCTGTTTCAACCTCGTGATACTTGCAGTAAAAACTTGTTGTTTCAAGAAGCATTTTTTAGTTAAAACAACAATTGTGCTTGATTATTCAACTTTAGCCCTTGTTGAGAAAAAAAAATAAACTTACATTTTCTTGTTGTCTCAACAGTTTATAAAATAATTGTTGTCTACAAATAAAAATTTGTTGAAACAACTAAAACTACAATTCAAGAATGATGAGAGAATATCATTTCAAACCTGTATGACTTTTTTTCATCTACAGAACACAAAAGAAGATATTTAGAAGAATGTTAGTAACTGAACATCGATGATACGCATTTACTTTTATGGAATGGACAAAAAAACAATTGAAGTCAATTGGCGCCGCCGATCTTTCAACCATCATTCATTAAAATATCTTCTTTTGTTTTTTTACAGAAATGACAAGAGAATGAGTAAATAATGACAGAATTTTCATTTTGGGGTGAACTATTCCTTTAAGGACTTCATATTTTGCACTGATAGTTTCCTTAGAAATGTCTAGACAAGACTGGTTCTGTGAGCAGCTTTTCAAAAGAAAATCCTCTTCAGGACTAATAAATAACAAGTGCATTTTCAAGGCATCTTATATCCTTTAAGTGTGTGAGAGAAATCCTGTGTGTGTGCGAGAGAAATGAAGAACTCTTTCACAGCTGAAATGTACCACTGCAGTACCATCAGTATTCTCCCCCTTATGGCTATTTCTTAATGCTCCCACAATAGCATAATGAACATTGAACAATAAAATCCTGCAATTGGGTTTGAATGAATGCAAACTAGCTGTAGCAGAGGGCAGCTTAATCTTAACAATGAGTCATCATCCTGCAGGTGATCATACATATTCTCTCTCTCAAATTTAATATGCTACACAATTGCCGTACAGCAAGGAGAGCTAATGATGATACACTGCAAATGACTCGCTTCTTGATCATTGTTATTCCAATGAATTGTACATCACCAATAATAATGTGTTTACTGCTTCATAACCCTGTTACTCACCTTCATGTTATTCCAAACACGTATAGCGTTATTGAAAAGACGTTCCCTCGGGTCCATTTATAATACTGGTCAAGCTTTACTGCACCAACAACATTTACATTCTCTCTGACCCTAAGATTTAAACAGGTTTTGAGCTATTGCACTTTTAAAGAGGTTATAAATTGCCTTATAATTATTTTAATGTGTTCTTTGGCAGCTTGATTTCAATAAATTCCTGTTTGTGGATTTCTAAGGTAATAACCTTGCAATATCGTTTCATAGTGCAATAAAATCAAATTAGAATTTAGAAATAATATAGTAATAGTATATACTGTAGAAATACTATTTTAAGTATAGTCCTCCTGGTATGTATCAGGAAAATTTGATTCATTGCTTCATGAGTCTGTTTAAAATGTTTTTAAATTTGCCGTCTTTGGCCACCGATCACAGTGCATTGTTTTGATCATTATTAAAATTAAAGTCAATTTTGCAAGATGTAAACAACAGTGGCCCAGAAGCACTTCCTGTTTCAGTTTTTTTTATATATAAATAAATCTAAACATGTTTGTTTAACATTTCGACTTAGTTCTCAATGTACTGTTGTGTTTTTTTTTTAAGTTTGTGTATATTGTTAAAGAACTAAAAGAGGAAGTGTCTCTGGACCTCTGTTGTTTGTGTCTTGCAAATTTGTGTATATGTGCTTCCATAAGGATGTGGATGCTTTGTTTCAAAGTTTTTTGGATCCCATTTTGACTTGTAGATTAAACCTTTTTGTTTTCTAAAAAAAGCCCCCAAAAACATACAGAATGTAAAAAAAAACCCATCACATAATGTACAGTAAATTATAATGCAACAAGAATATCTAAATACTTAAATTTCAACAAAAGTGTCAGATAGAATCTTATAATACCAAGTTGACAATATTTCCGCCAGCTCTTTTTGTACACAACATCACATAAAAAACGTATAAAACAAGGTTATACTAAATAAAATTAGATTTTCAAGTCGGATTAACATAACCTTTGACTTGAAAAGGCAATTGGATTTAACTTTTAAATGAGAAAATGATGTCAGCTTTTGATTATTAAGTTTATAAGTTGAATGCTCACTCAATTCATGTTTCTACAGCCCATTTTACAATTTTTCATTGATGCAAAGGAGTTTTATAGGTGACCCATAATAGATCAATGAGACATTTCTTTATATAAGTGAATATATAAGATAAAAAATAATGAAAAACAGAAACATTACAAAATACATGGTATTATAAACAATACAATCTACATAAGTAATTGCGATGAAATCTGTGATCGGATCTAAAGGTTGAGACCAATAAGAATGTGGTGATGAGAGATTCAATTCCTTATAAGAGATTTGGACACTTCTGCTGCTATCTCTTCACACATGGGAACGTCTGCTTACCTGCTGAAGCCGATAGTGAGCAACGAATGTCGATTCAATAACATCACTACAGTGGCGAGTACTACTGCCCGCTAACCCAAAACACACGAATCAATCTTATCACTGTCCCTTTAATTCACTTTTAAAGAAGAGAACACAAAGGCACTAGAGAATGAACGCGATGAGTCAACAGTATTGTAATTTTGTTGGTATTGTTGGCATAAGGTCAATGTCGGCCTCTGTGACTTTGGCCTTTCTAATTGAAAGTGTTACAGCGGAGGTGCTGGCATGACTGAATTATAATGAGGTGAAACTAGACTGCGATGCTTTTGGAGATCCAGAGGGGAAACCCTCGAGGGCGACCTCGCTGCGGTGTGATACACAATCCTGCTCAGAGACACTGCATCACCAAGAGCGTGATACAGAACACACATGCACACACAAACACTGTGTGGTGCTTAAAAGAAGACCAGTTTTGACCTGTGTTTATCTTCACTTACAAGTCTGAGGAGAAAGTCGGAGTCTTGGTTCGTTTCCAGGGTTTTCTTCTCATCTGTTTAACATCCCAGGGAGTTTTCTTCCGACTGCTTTGTTTTGGTTTCTGTTGGGTTTGCGAGCTCTATTTTTCGAAAGCTGCATTGGAACAATATGCATTCTGAAGTGTATTAATTGGATTGAATTCCCTTCATTGTTTTTAGCAAATAACTTACAAAAAACTGTACGCATGCCTCAAACAAGAGAAAGAAATTGTTTGTCTAGAGGCCATAAAAATACAATGAATGTCAAACAAAATGCAACAAAATGTTGTGAAATAGTGAAGCTGTTCATGACTGACAGAAATGGCCAAACATGACCATTGCTGGACATCATTTCAAAAACTCACTGATGCATTTTGATTAAATAACATAAAATAATAAACTTCTGGTCAACTTGGTGTTTCATTGAGATTAGAAAGCAGAAAATCTCTCTGAACTTCAAACTGCTTTGAAGAATATCTGCCATATTACTTTTAGTGGAGAAAGAGCTGTCAATTATGTGTCCATACACTTTGAGGGTTATCACACAGTGGACTCAATGTTCCGGTCATTCATCTTTCAGATAGGGTCTCTTTAACTGTCCCGTCCCGTCAGGCTGTCACAGTCATCATAAGCGACTCATTGTCTTTTCAAGTGTTAACACACTGTTGCATGCAAATTAGACTTTATGATGTTTTAAATTCCTCACATTTTATCAAAGTTTGTTTTTTCATTTTGCTTTTGAGAAACAGAGAACCAAGAGACTATTTCAGTGGTTTAGTCATTTTCAATGGTTTAGGTATTTAAAAAACAATTTGTTGCCAGATGGAGATCATTAACTAAATGTGCTATATTATTGAGAGTTGTTTAAACAAATAAAAGAAAAAAGATTGCTTTGTCTGTTAGGGTTATCTTTATAAGATATGGGGTGGGCAGATAATTCCAGTCAAGAGACAAATTTAATGCTTAAGTTGTTGTTCGTAAAATATGGATTTTCAAGTACAGTAAACAATTTTAGACATAAGTGAGCACATTAGTAACTTCTGCATTATTTAGTTTAAACACAGAAATTAAATTTCATGTGAATCAATAATACACTGAACCGAACAGCTTCCCAGCTTGCACATCTTATAACTGTTGTCCTTTGGGGACATATCACCATATATAGGGAACTGTAGCTAAAGAAAAGATCATGTATCTTTAGAGTTTTCCAATTTTCTCATCTCACCCTGAGCTGACCATTGTAGCAAAAGTTAATTTCGGACCCAGCGCATTATAGCACAGTGCACTGTACAGATGTGCCCTTGAACACAGCATTTAACACAATTCTGTTCCAAAGGGACTGTCCTTGGCAAATAGTGACCTGTTAATTGCTCTGGTTAAGAAGTTTTAAATAAAACAGTAGAATAGCCCATTAAAAATGATTAGTCTTCTCACATTTGTAATTATAGACTGTATTCTAGCCATATGAAAATGGCATGTTTTACATCTACACCTGCACAAATACTCAGAACTTTAACTAATTGTATGAATGTACAGAGTTACAAAGCACTGAACGTCTTAGCGCCAAATCTGTCTGTGAATAATAAAACAAGACATTTTCCAGGAAAACACCCAAAAGTAAAGGGCATTATAGTAAATTATATTATAACTGTTATAGCCGCATTCAACCACAGAGACGATGCCAGCGTCCGAAATCACCGACTTCCATATGCTTCCGCCGAGGTTTGTGAGTGTGCATCGGATGGACTCTTCTCTGTCCCATGATGCCATGGGAGGTGAAATTTCAACGGTCAAATTTCAAAAGCAGGTCAAATAAAAATATTGGAAAACTGTCAGTTTTCAAATAAAATATAAAAGAATAACTTTTGACTAAATTATGTTTTTATCAACGCCAATGTATAGGTTGTTGTTAATACGATCAAAGAGCTTACGGGTCACATGACAATAAAACATGGAGGATGCAGTATGTCCTAAATGTATTCATACCACTCCCACTCATGTAGAACGTAATGTTTTAACGGTCGATAGGTAGGTATTTATTCAGGATTTCTGATGCAGCAACTGTCTAAAAAAACATTGCTCCTAACACTTTTTAAGTTATAGAGAAAAGAGGAACATAAAAACATGATCACAAAAACGTGAATTTTGCATATGAACTCCTAACTTTTCAATAAAAACATGACTTTAGAAGAGCTATAGAGTTCTGCAGATGAGAACGGATCAGAGCTCTGACCTCTGTTAAATGAGGCACAATAGATGGCATCACTCGGAAGAAAAGTGTGGGCTAGCCAATGACCAGAGACCTGGAACTTTGACCCAGTTACAGAAAGACATTTTATTGCCAAAATGTGAAGTAATCAGTGTGGTGCAAATCGAACACTGGTGACACCTCAGTGCACCTGGGGCACATTTCAATAAGGGAGGTTCAACCAACCAAGTAAAAATGTGAACTCTGAGTTGACTTACACCGAGATGTTAAGCTTTGAATTTTTAGTTTTATAACAGCTGATTTGAGTTAGTTCTATCAACTCTGGGTAGGATTATCTCGAGTCAAGCGCTTGCACCGAAACTATGACAAGCCATGATCAATGGAGCTCCGATATTATGATTCACCATGGCAACAGCACCAATAAAAGCAACATGCCGACAGAAAGCGCTAGAGAGCGAGGGACACGTCTGCTCTGCATGCAGTGGATTTACTAATGTGCTGAAAAGTTTAACTAATAAATACTGTAGATAAATGTTACAATAAACAAACATATTCATCAGTAAATAAATGAATGAAACAACAGAAATCAAAAAGAAACAATAAAAACAAGTCTAATGTTCTCACTCCCTATCAGTGCTCTAGTGATGAGTGTGAGACATCGTGGTGTATAAGACCCTTGTTAGGGTGTCAGACTGATCACCGAGTCGAACCCTGCTCGGAGCAGGTTTAGGTAGGAATGGCTGCTCGTCTAAATAAATTGTTTATTATATTTATTGCTTGATTTCTGCATTTATGTCTGCATTTATGTCTTGCACTTTATTTATACACTTTATTAAGTCATTTCTCATCCTCCATAGAAAACTACCACTTGTGAGAAAATGTAAGGGAAAGATTCTGCTTTGATGTAAGACCCGGCCGAGATGGCTGATGTCATTGATGTAAGGATGGATGACGTGTTTTTATTTATCTAATTCACTGTAAAGAAAAATGCACATGCACAGGGAAATGACAAAATTCCACTCGGGTCCTAAATTGCTCCTGAAATCAATATACTTCCCTCTTAATACGCACATTGTGTACATTTGCTGCTGTGTAGTCATATTTAAATGATGTGTCATTCGTTGTATTATGGTGTAACACTTGTACAGAAATATTTACTGTGTAAATATGTGCAAGAAATGTTTACTGTAAAGTTTTGTAATTCTATGTTACTTTTAAATTGTCATACTGCCATGTTGGTCTGAACTTCACCCTAGTTTTTCACATATTGTTGCACTTGTGTATATAGTTGAGTGAAAATAATGGGATTTGATTTGACGTATAGGATCCTCTTTAAAAGCACATATGACATTTTTGTCACGGCATATGGATAAAAATGTGTGCCATGAATGACTGTATTTAATAAATGAATGAGGCACACCACTTGTGCTTTAAAAGGGGGAGGGAATCGAACCAAACTCTGGGTTTACCAAAGTAACCCTGCTCCTGACCAGATTAGGCTCACAGAGTAAGTTACTACGGCTACTGATTCTGAGTATAAATTACCTTTCTTTAAGAAATGGGCTTCAGTTACACCGCTTTCTCGGGTTTGATGTACCTCACATTCTGAAACGGAAAACCCAGATTTTTCCTCATTTCAGGGTAAACCTCCTTTCTGAAATGGGTTACTGTACCTGAAAGATTTTATATTTTTACGAAACAATCTCAAACTCAATTATTAAAAAATGGCTTAAGAATGTTGAATGTGCTTCTGTACAAATACTCAGTCAAAGTCCAGATATCTATTTAAAGTCCCAGTGAAATAAAAAATTGACAATGCTCATTTTTTTTCAGGAAATATTTCAGCGTTTATTGTAAATAGTTTACCAATGTGGGTCATTGTCTTTTTAAAATGTGTGTTCCCTCATAATCCTCATAATGCACTTACTTCCTGTAATGACTAACCATCTTAAATAATGCATGTTAGATGGCTTGTGCGGAGCATCTGTTAACTCCTCCCCTTCAGTCAGTCTGCTGCCAGTTCCATTTCAAAATGCGACGGCTGTTTTTATACATCAAATTGCAGAAAAAAATGACGGCCACGCCCACTTTTTTCCTCATTCGAAATTCCATTTCACAAAATATGGAAGTGTTAACGATCACAATTTTGGGTTCACGGGACTTTAATCTGAATTTTTGATTTCCAGCAAATAAATCAATCCTTTTAAACAAATTTTTTTGGAGATGCAAAATGTCATCATTTTGTTTAATTTTATAACCCATTAGCGTCAAAATGAGCCGATAAGGTAAGTAAACAAGCTTAATTTTCTCCAAAAAGGAACTCTTAATATAATTATTATTATACTTTTTTTGCTGTTAAGGCATTATGTGCATGTGTGTTACCTAAGCTGTGGGTCAACAAACCCATAAAAATAACAGTTATCGCATTATATTACAGCATTGGCTTGCTTATGTCTGCCCAATTACTTTTAATAGCCCAGCTAACATTTCAGTGATTTGATTACACGAGACATACACAGATTAAGTCGATAACACATGCTGTGTCTATGTAGGAGACTGTTACCAGATACGATGTGGGATGTTCTCAATCGCAAGTACTTACACCGATACAAGAGATTCCTAATGGATATTTAGCACAAGCAATGTTTTCCAAGCAGGGCAGCTCTTAAGGGTTTAAGAGTTACCACATCACTCTTGTTGCATTCAGTCAGGCTAAGTGTCCACACGAGACTCGTTTTATTTAAGCTTTTCTTAGAGTACTTGCCAAAAGAAGGTTCGGCGCTCCTGTGGGATACGACTGACAGCTTATGAGGCAGTTTTCAAAGTATGTGATATTAGAACTGCTGTGTTGGTGGCTACGTGTATGTTTACAGCATTTGTCGTAAAAAATCTAACATAACCAGCATGAGTGAAGCAGTTTACTTATTAATGTCCCTCTTACTTAATGTTCACTTTATTATTGTGTATATCTACATTAATTCGATGGCAACTAAACTTTTTCAAAAATGTAATATATTTCATCACTCTACTTAGAAGCTTCAGCTGTCATGAGTTCTCGCATGAGTTGCGAAACGTCTGAGTTGATGAGCGCTGAAAGTTTTAGCTGGAATTTTCCAGCACGCTTAATGACCAGAAATCCTCTCAGATATATTGCTTTTCCTCCATCTCTCCACATGAAGGATCCAGAAGATTAATTATTTAATTATTTATAGAATAAACAGCATGAAAATGCCACACTATGCGGGAAAGTAGTTCGTTTCCATTCAATGACAATTCATAGTAACCGTGTCTGGCCGACTTAAAAAGCGTCACATGATGCATCAGTTTGAACATCATCAAATGTCATTAATTATCTCTTAGTTCAGCCAGCTCAACATTTGATTTGTTAGACAAAAAAGGTCAATATCGCATTCAACAGCTGACTTCAAAAGACTTTAAATGTGTTGCATCCCAATTTGCCCAATTGTAGTCTTGCATAGACGTATAGTCGATTGAAATACATTTTCATTGTAACCAAATCCACTGTTAGAACACACACATCTGAAAGACATTTATCTGATGTTGGTTCATCTGTAATACGTCTCTGAGACGTCTGCTGTCAGATGTCGTCTACAAGATGTAAGTTTTTTTTTATTTAGAATGTGTGTAAAACTGCCCTTTCTTGGATGTTTATCAGATGTTTTACACAGCAGATGTTTTCCAGACCTCAAGATCTTAAGCAGACATCTTATAGACATACCTTTACTATCTGGATACAGCTTCTTCGATCACAACGCTTTGTGTTATTCCCAGGTGACCGTTAAAGAACGCGACAGGCACTTCTCCAGAAAGTGCTGTCGAGTTTAACCAATAAGAAGACGACTTTGAATCTGCTGAAGTGTTTCCTGTTAAGTGTGCGAAACACACAGACCGCTGGCTGAATGTCTGAGGCTGATCCTAGCCCACTTGTGTCCAAGTAGTACTATGTGTTATGGGAAAGTATGTACATTTGATTTTATTTACACTTATACAATATTGTGCAAAAACTGGGACACATTTACTCATTTTGGGAAATGTACATTTTTGAGGTAAAATCACACTGAAAAAAGTACTACTGGACAACTACAAATCCCAGGTTAAAGCCCTTTGTATCGAGAAAATCTACCCAACATTCCCAGCAAATTACCCTCAACCCAACCTGATACTTGGTGTTTTTGAAGGCAATATCCACACGTACATGTTAGATGTTCTTTATATAGCGACTTCCAATTATATAATATTGTGTTGCTGATATTGTATCTGTTGTGAGCGATTGTCTGTTACACAGACACAAATCCATTGGCCTTTGTATGTACTCCATGTGAATCATTCTTGTCTCTATTTACATTCCTGTTTAAGTGGTTTGATTTATGTCTTCAGCATCTGGTTCACGGTTATTATAATGGCCTACTTTTTCCCAAACCTCAGTGTTTGTCTAAAAGCTCAGCACAAAACTTTTCCACCACCGCTGAACATATTCCCGATCTGAATAAAGCATTTCACTGGAGACTCATTTGCCTCTGCGACTCAAAACTTGGAAATTGATTCTGATGCAGTTCACTGCCTCTGCACGGCAAGGTGAGATCCCAGTAAATTACATTTTAAACCTGTTTATCCCCACTGAGCTCTTTGATGAATTCGTATAATTCACAGTCGCCGGGTGTCATTTATTACTCAAATCTTCACATTAGCGTTTGAGCAAAACATATTGGGTGAAGTGAGATGTATAAATCATTAATTAAGTGTAAATCTGGAAGTTAGCAAAAAGATCAGAAGCTATTTAAACTTAATATATGATCTACAATTATGCATTTGGCAGACGCTTTTATTCAAAGGAACTTACATTGCATTATACTATACATCTGTTTAATAATGTGCAATCCCTTGGATCGATAACCATGACCTTGGCGTAAATGCCATGCTCTAACCACTGAGCTGCAGGAAAGCGTTCTTTCTTAAACACCATCCAATCACTACATGCAATTTTGTTCACCAAGAAATCAATATTATTACTGTTTACGCACAGGGTGAAAGGTTCTGAGGAATAAGTCTTAAACTTTAGCATACATTTAGCATCCGGCAAACATAACGAAGGACAAATTACAGAGTTACAAAAAAAACGAACACCCTGAATACCCTATATAGACTCCAACAAGAATATTCAAGCAACTACTTGACATTTGCTGACCCTCCACTGACCCTCGTAGAAGGATGAAGTGCACCATTATGAATGTAACCAATTCATTAATATGTGACGCCAATGGCGTCCCCCTAAATGGGTCATGGGCCACAGCTCCAAAATTCACTTTAAAGGCACTTTTTTAATTGCAAAGAGCTCGCTCAACCCCCATAAGTCACATTAATGAGAAGTATTACCATAATGAGAAAAGGGAAAGTTGGGACAGAATGGAAGTAGAAAATTGTGAAATGCAATATGCATCTGTTGGTAAACAAGCCCAAAGTTAACTCTGGCAATAACACAGGTGCAGCTGCACCAACTGTTTGGCTGCTTCCCATTGTGTACTGTTGCGGTGAACATTTTGTTTTAAAAAAAAGGACATGATTCTTGTAAATTAATAAATTGTGTATGATCAATATGTACGTGCATTTGATCTTTGTGTTTAATGTCCTATGATGTATGGTATTTTGAACCCAATGTTGGGGCAAGGAATAGGTTAACCCAGCATTTTGAAACTACCGAGCATAGGTTAATTTTTAGTGCTGACAAAATGATTAATCGCGATAATTGATTCCAAAATTTACGTTTTTATATTAGTATATGAGTGTGTGTTGTGTATATATTTATTTGTATATGGGTAGTTGACATTTAAATGTGTAAATAGTACCGATAAAAAAAAAAAAACATTAAGATATATTTGTATCATGCTATTTTATATTATAAATATTAATAGTATGATATAATGTATTATTAACAGTTTGTTTTCAAAAATTTAGGACACAAACTAATATTGACATAAATACATATACATTTATATTTAAATATTATTTACATTATGTATTATTATATATATATATTACAGATCTTAATTAAATACTGTATATACATGTGTGTATAAATTAAATAAAACAAACATTTATTTGGGAAAAAATTAATCACGATTAATTATGTAATCATGGTTAATCTATTTGCCAGCAATTTACAACCCAGCGGTTGGGTTTGCCGCTTTGTGACCAAACGATGGGTTGAAAACAACCCAGCATTTTTTTGAGTGTTCAAACAACAACCACAAAAAATAATTTACTTAAATATTGTTAAACAAGTGCAAATCAAGAAAGTATCTGATTTCATACCTACATATAACTTTTTTCAATCTTGTAGGCACGTAGCTTCTGAGGTCTTGTGGGGCAGAAAAGCATCCAACCGATGGGCACTTCAGAATCTCCGCCATCTGGATAATACACACGGAATCTTCCATAAACACTGAAAATATATCCACCCATAAGGTTTGTGTTGAGACAGGGGTGCTCAATCCTGCCGCAAGGGAACCCAGATTGTAATTAGCTGGTTCGGGTGTGTTGTGCTGGTGTTGTATCAGGGTGAGGTAAGCTTGAGCTTTCCTATATCATGTATTAC